>NW_019269101.1:4088-4521 GCF_002738365.1 Cucurbita moschata
CCTAGTAGTTGCACTCCCCTCACTATAGATATATTTCTGTCCATTTGATATAACCATGATTAGTAAGTCGATCCTTTACAGGTTGTTTGTAACTAGAGCTGGGTCAATTTACCGTTTTACCCCTAAAGTTACTTCTTTCCTTATGTCTCACTGATCCTCTAATGAACAATTGGTTTGTGGTCCAACCAGTAAACCGAATCCCTCTCAGGCCAATGAGAGGGTGGGGCCCCGTATTCAAGACCTAGAGTCAGGGCTTAAGGGAACTACCTCTCTTCTATCCCTAAAAGTGGGTAGGAGTGAATTCCATCTTGCACCCCACGTCCCCAGCCATTCACCCAGTCTTACCCCTGAAATGGGAGGCCTGTTGAGTCGGCAAACTAGAGCCACTCTCACCCATGCAAATCTAAGGATAATTCCGAATAAACAGGAGTTC
>NW_019269102.1:0-934 GCF_002738365.1 Cucurbita moschata
CGAAAAACGTCGACCGTGACTCGGCTTTTTTAGAACGTTCTTTGAATGTCTAAAATTAGGGTGTGATATTAAGCACTCTTTTACTGTTTTCTGCACTCCGTTAGTTCAAAATTCTATTCTAAATCATCAAGCCTAAACATTCGCCGCAAAAGTTTCGAAAAACGTCGACCGTGACTCGGCTTTTTTAGCACGATCTTCGAATGTCCAAACTTAGGGTTTCTATATTAGGGTTTCGATATTAAGCACTCTTTTACTGTTTTCTGCACTCCGTTACTTCGGAATTCTATTCTAACTTATCAAGCCTAATCATTCCCCGCAAAAGTTTCAAAAAACGTGGATCGTGACTCGGTTTTTTTAGCACGTACTACGATTTCCAAAATCGGGGTTTTCGATTTTCAGCACTCTTTTACTGTTTTCTGCGCTCCGTTACTTCGAAATTCTATTCTAAATCATCAAGCCTAATCATTCGCCGCAACAGTTTCGAAAAACGTCGACCGTGACTCGGCTTTTTTAGAACGTTCTTTGAATGTCTAAAATTAGGGTTTGATTTTAAGCACTCCTTTACTGTTTTCTGCACTTCGTTACTTCGGAATTCTATTCTAAATCATCAAGCCTAATCATTCTCCGCAAAAGTTTCAAAAAACGTCGACTGTGACTCGGCTTTTTTAGCACGTTCTTCGAAGTTCCAAAACTAGGGTTTCCGAATTAGGGTTTCGATTTTAAGCACTCCTTTACTGTTTTCTGCACTTCGTTACTTCGAAATTCTATTCTAAATCATCAAGCCTAAACATTCGCCGCAAAACTTTCGAAAAACGTCGACCGTGACTCGGCTTTTTTAGCACGATCTTCGAATGTCCAAACTTAGGGTTTCTATATTAGGGTTTCGATATTAAGCACTCTTTTACTGTTTTCTGCACTCCGTTACTTCGGAATT
>NW_019269102.1:1311-3559 GCF_002738365.1 Cucurbita moschata
GGGTTTGATTTTAAGCACTCCTTTACTGTTTTCTGCACTTCGTTACTTCGGAATTCTATTCTAAATCAACAAGCCTAATCATTCGCCGCAAAAGTTTCAAAAAACGTCGACCGTGACTCGGCTTTTTTAGCACGTTCTTCGAAGTTCCAAAACTAGGGTTTCCGAATTAGGGTTTCGATTTTAAGCACTCCTTTACTGTTTTCTGCACTTCGTTACTTCGAAATTCTATTCTAAATCATCAAGCCTAAACATTCGCCGCAAAACTTTCGAAAAACGTCGACCGTGACTCGGCTTTTTTAGCACGATCATCGAATGTCCAAACTTAGGGTTTCTATATTAGGGTTTCGATATTAAGCACTCTTTTACTGTTTTCTGCACTCCGTTACTTCGGAATTCTATTCTAACTTATCAAGCCTAATCATTCCCCACAAAAGTTTCAAAAAACGTGGATCGTGACTCGGTTTTTTTAGCACGTACTACGATTTCCAAAATCGGGGTTTTCGATTTTAAGCACTCTTTTACTGTTTTCTGCGCTCCGTTACTTCGAAATTCTATTCTAAATCATCAAGCCTAATCATTCGCCGCAACAGTTTCGAAAAACGTCGACCGTGACTCGGCTTTTTTAGAACATTCTTTGAATGTCTAAAATTAGGGTTTGATTTTAAGCACTCCTTTACTGTTTTCTGCACTTCGTTACTTCGGGATTCTATTCTAAATCATCAAGCCTAATCATTCGCCGCAAAAGTTTCAAAAAACGTCGACCGTGACTCGGCTTTTTTAGCACGTTCTTCGAAGTTCCAAAACCAGGGTTTCCGAATTAGGGTTTCGATTTTAAGCACTCCTTTACTGTTTTCTGCACTTCGTTACTTCGGAATTCTATTCTAAATTATCAAGCCTAACCATTCGCCGCAAAAGTTTCAAAAAACGTCGACCGTGGCTCGGCTTTTTAAGCACGTTCATCGAATGTCAAAACTCAGGGTTTCCGAATTAGGGTTTCGATTTTAAGAACTCTTTTACTGTTTTCTGCACTTCGTTACTTCGGAATTCTATTCTAAATAATCAAGCCTAATCATTCGCCGCAAAAGTTTCAAAAAACGTCGACCGTGACTCGGCTTTTTTAAGACGTTCTTCGAAGTTCCAAAACCAGGGTTTCCGAATTAGGGTTTCGATTTTAAGCACTCCTTTACTGTTTTCTGCACTTCGTTACTTCGAAATTCTATTCTAAATCATCAAGCCTAATCATTCGCGGCAAAAGTTTCAAAAAACGTCGACCGTGACTCGGCTTTTTTAGCACGTTCTTCGAAGTTCCAAAACCAGGGTTTCCGAATTAGGGTTTCGATTTTAAGCACTCCTTTACTGTTTTCTGCACTTCGTTACTTCGAAATTCTATTCTAAATCATCAAGCCTAATCATTCGCCGCAAAAGTTTCAAAAAACGTCGACCGTGACTCGGCTTTTTTAGCACGTTCTTCGAATGTCCAAACTCAGGGTTTCCGAATTAGGGTTTCGATTTTAAGCACTCTTTTACTGTTTTCTGCACTCCGTTACTTCGGAATTCTATTCTAACTTATCAAGCCTAATCATTCCCCGCAAAAGTTTCAAAAAACGTGGATCGTGACTCGGTTTTTTTAGCACGTACTACGATTTCCAAAATAAGGGTTTTCCATTAAGGGTTTCGATTTTAAGCACTCTTTTACTGTTTTCTGCGCTCCGTTACTTAGAAATTCTAAAATAAATCATCAAGCCTAATCGTTCGCCGCAACAGTTTCGAAAAACTTCGACCGTGACTCGGCTTTTTTAGAAGGTTCTTTGAATGTCTAAAATTAGGGTTTCGATATTAAGCACTCTTTTACTGTTTTCTGCACTCCGTTACTTCGGAATTCTATTCTAACTTATCAAGCCTAATCATTCCCCGCAAAAGTTTCAAAAAACGTGGATCGTGACTCGGTTTTTTTAGCACGTACTACGATTTCCAAAATAAGGGTTTTCCATTAAGGGTTTCGATTTTAAGCACTCTTTTACTGTTTTCTGCGCTCCGTTACTTAGAAATTCTAAAATAAATCATCAAGCCTAATCATTCGCCGCAACAGTTTCGAAAAACTTCGACCGTGACTCGACTTTTTTAGAACGTTCTTTGAATGTCTAAAATTAGGGTTTCGATATTAAGCACTCTTTTACTGTTTTCTGCACTCCGTTACTTCGAAATTCTATTCTAAATCATCAAGCCTAATATTCGACGCAAAAAGTTT
>NW_019269102.1:3922-4482 GCF_002738365.1 Cucurbita moschata
CTTTTTTAGCACGTTCTTCGAATGTCCAAAATCAAGGTTTCCGAATTAGGGTTTCGATTTTAATTACACTTTTATTGTTTTCTGCAATCTGTTACTTCGAAATTCTATACTAAATCATCAAGCCAAATATTCGACGCAAAAGTTTCAAAAAACGTCGACCGTGACTCGGCTTTTTTAGCACGTTCTTCGAATGTCAAAAATCAGGGTTTCCGAATTAGGGTTTCGATTTTAAGCACTCTTTTACTGTTTTCTGCACTCCGTTACTTCGGAATTCTATTCTAACTTATCAAGCCTAATCATTCCCCGCAAAAGTTTCAAAAAACGTCGACCGTGACTCGGCTTTTTTAGCACGTTCTTCGAATGTCCAAAATCAGGGTTTCCGAATTAGGGTTTCGATTTTAATTACTCTTTTATTGTTTTCTGCAATCCGTTTCTTCGAAATTCTATTCTAAATCATCAAGCCTAATATTCGACGCAAAAGTTTCAAAAAACGTCGACCGTGACTCAGCTTTTTTAGCACGTTCTTCGAATGTCCAAAATCAGGGTTTCCGAATTAGGGT
>NW_019269103.1:0-4465 GCF_002738365.1 Cucurbita moschata
CTCCATTCCTTCAGCAAAGTTACTCGAATTCTTCTTATAAAGCTAGAGGAATCCTTGATTTGAAGGAAACGAGGCTGTAAATAGGAATTCGACACTTACCTCCAATTTTTGCCTGAAACGGATTTTTGTCAATTGGGAACGTTCCTGAGGTTATTTCTCTTCGTGGGCTTCTATGGAAACATTCCTTGGAGGTGCAGAAACCAATTGGGGTTGTCCTTGCTCGAAGAATACTTGTATATCCTTGGATTGGAATTTTGAGTTTTTCTTGAAGCTCTTTAATGGTGGATTAGATTGGAGGAATGGTTTCTAGGCACTTTCAGGACTCTATTCCTTCATAGAACTTATGGTAATATTGTTTAGAAGCTTTAGGAACAAGTTTGAAAGGAAATGGTGGAGAATTGCTCTCGAATTTAGAAGAAACCCGAGAGTAGGTGACACAAAATCTAAACACTTATTGCCAACGACTGGGAGCTCGACCTTGCTCGATTCTTGTCCCAAGCGATTGCCCCAACTTCAGAATTTATAGGGAAAACTTAAACTAACATTGGGAGCTCCAGAATCGTCATGAATTGTCGATTAGATTTTCTGGAAAATCCGTCAGAACTATCTACTCCGATTAGAGACTCACCGACTTTGGTTTTGAATCCTAGTCGTCGGAAGTGATGATCCGTGAGTGTTCTACAAAATATCCAAGTTTGGAGGAGATCCTACGGCTGAGAGTCGAGATTCGAGGGATTTTGTACAGAAGGTGAAAGTTTTGATTTTTTAGCAGAATGGCAAATCCGTAATTATCCTTAACTTCAAGGGTATTTTGGTAATTTTCCACATTCTGAATATTTTATTATTATTTTCTCAAAAAATCCATAATTTCCTAAACATTCTTCATTCCTTGTTGGTCATTTCTCCCTTCTCAAGCATCTTAAGATTCCTTTTAGATAAGGAATTAAAAATCTAGAAAGGTCCTTAATAATTGGAAAAATAACATTTTCGTCCTTTTCGCTTACGCTTTCATTCTCAATCCTTCTCCAAAGGTCTTAACTCCTTAAAAGATAACTTCTTAGGGTTTAGAAATGACTTACTAAGACACCTTTCCTTGCTTAATCCTCATAATTTCCTTTCTTGGATCCTTTGGGTCTTGCATAGGTGGCTTTCCTTCAGTTTTGGGTGTTACAAAATTAGTGAGCCCAACAACATCACTCTAACTCACACAACTATGTTGAACTCCGAGAAGACCTTTTAACCTTGCCTTCTTGGTTCATATGCTTGAGGTAACCCTTGTTTCTACATGAATGCATGTTTTTTTTTTTTTTTTAAATAACTATCTGGATCAGCTCTTCATGTTCAATATATCGTCGTGTGGGCCAATTCTTTCCTCTTAACGACTATAGCTATTGCTCTCAAAAACAAATGTTAAGGAGTGTGAAGTCCTGACTTAGTAGCTCATGTGTCTATGGCTCGGTCTACCTTTAACAATGCCAAGTTGTCCTAGCCATAATCTAAAAAAATTCAATTCGATTCAAGGCTCATATCTCGTGTTGGTATTAATGTTGGAATTGATGGTGTTAATATAACACATGCGGAAGCAATTTGGATCTTAGGCACTTTTAGAACATCAATTATAGTAAATAACTAGCATGTTCATAAGTATTAAAACTTAATGAGTTTGAATACTAACCTTTTTCCTCACGAACCGGTTTCCAACCACCACTAGCGTCTTCTCCACTATCCTCCGGCCTTAGAACGGGGTTGTGGAATCTGGTGAGTGACTAAACTTGGGAGGAATTTTGTATATATGAAGAGAGTGTTTGTGAGAGGTTTTTTCTCAAGGTTTTTCACCAAGAAGAAGACCTTCCATGTACCATGATCACTCTATCTAGATGAACACAAAGAACAGGAGAGAGAAAAATGCAAGGAGAACTCTGGCTAAAGGAATTTGTATTGATGACTTCAAGTATGTACAACAAGAGAGAATACAGAGAATAGAAAGTTACATTTTCAAAGCTCTACCGGACGGGATATATATATAGTTCAGTTTACTATATATAGCTTTACCAGATTTAACCATCTACTATATATAGCTAGTTACTATATATAGCTTTACTGGATATAGCTTTACCAAATATAGCTTTACCGGATATAGCCGTTGACCAAGCTATAAATAAGAGAGCAGACTCTATAACCTAACAATTCTCCCACTTGGAGACTGATCCAGTCAACCAAGAATTTCATTCTCAAACGATCACTAGACCATACCAATTAAGGCTTTGCATAACCTTAATTTTTCAACATCAACACATTTTGTCAACATGTCTGCTGGATTCTTTGCACCCTCTACCTTCTCCAAACACATATCGCCTTCTTCCACTAACCTGCGAGTGAAATGATATCGCCTTCTAATGTGTTTTGTCCTTGTGTGATAGACTGGGTTTCACCAACTGTATGGCACTCTGACTATCTGTATAAAGGATCTTCTTGCACTGCTTCCTCCCTAATTCTTCTAGATAGTCTGTCATCCATATCATCTCCTATCCAGCTTCAGCTATTGCCACGTACTCAGCTTTAGTAGATGAAAAGGCAACGCATTTCTGAAGCTTGGACATCCAGCTCACTGCTGTTCCATCTATAGTGTAGATATATCCCGATGTGCTCTTGCTAAAGTCTACATCTCCACTTAGATCAGCATCCACAAAACCTTGCAGAACTACTTTGCCATTGCCATAACAAAGTGAAGTATTGGATGTACCTCTTAGATATCTCAAAAGTCACTTCACAGCTTCACTGCATGTGTTAGGTCTAGTGCAGATCATAGCATACATCAAACTTCCAACTGCAGAAGCATACGGAACTGATGCCATGTGCTCACGTTCCTCAACTGTCTTGGGAAATTGCCCATTTGACAATTTAATATGATTTGCCTAGGGGGTAGTCCTGGGTTTAGCGTCATTCATCTTGAATTTGGACAACACCTTACTTCTCTTGGGATAGTTTAATGTGCTAGCAGATCTATCTCAAGAAATCCTCATCCCAAGAATCTACTTCGCTGCACCCAAATCTTTCATCTCAAATATTGAAGACAAGCTTGCCTTCAGGTGGTTTATCTCCCTCATACTTGATCCAGCAATTAGTATATCATCCACATAAAGGAGTAGAAACACATAAGAATCAGTGTATTTCTTGAGGTAGCAACACCGATCTTTTTCACTCCTGTGGAAACTACTCTTGCACATGAAGGAGTCAAACTTCTTGTACCATTGTCTCGGTGCTTGTTTCAGTCCATACAAGCTCTTATTGAGCTTACACACCATGTGCTCCTTGCCTGGAGCTGCAAACCCTTCTGGTTGTTGCATATAGATCTTCTCATCTAGATCTCCATGTAAAAACGCCGTTTTTACATCCATTTGCTCAAGGTGCAAATTCTCCGATGCAACAACACTCAGCAGAATTTGAATAGTAGTTAATTTCACAACTGGAGAAAAGATCTCAGCATAATCAATGCCTTTTCTTTGTGAATATCCTTTAGCTACTAACCGAGCCTTAAACCTCCTTCTGCCATCTAGTTCAACCGTGATTCTGAACACCCATTTGTTCAACAGAGCACTCTTTCCTTTCAAGTGAGCTCATCTCATCATCCATGGCTTGCTTCCACTTGGTTGAATCTTCCACTTGTAGGGCCTCATCAAAGGACTCTGGTTCTCCTTCGTCAGTCAGCAACAGATAATGTAATGAGGCTTAATATCTATCTGGTGCTCTGATAGTTCTAGATGTTCTCATCAACACCTGCTCTAGTGTAACTTGCTCCACGTCTAGTTCTTCAGCAATAGGATCAGGAGTTTTTTGAGCTTCTGTTGTAACATCACTGCGTGAATTTTCCTGCCACTCAAGTTCAACTCCCACTAGCTTCGTAGTCTTAGAGTTTATCTTCTCTCTGTCTTTGTACATGACATTTTCATTAAAGATCACATCGCAGTGTCTTAGGATTTTCATATTTTTGTCATCCCAAAACTTGTACCCGAACATATTAGAGCCATAGCCTTAGCATCAAGTTTATCTCTCTTCTCTGGATCAACATGAACATACGCAGTACAACCAAAAGTTCTCAAGTGAGAGTACTTGATTTCTTTTCCTGTTCATACTTCTTCGGGCAATTTGAACTTCAAGGGTACTGACGGCCCTCTATTAATCAAATATGCTGCTATGTTCACAGCATCAGCCCAGAATGTCTTTGATAGCCCAGAATGTCTTTGATAGTCCAGCATCAGCCCAGAATGTCTTTGATAGTCCAGCATCAGCCCAGAATGTCTATGTTCACAGCATCAGCCCATATCGCCGTACTGACGGCCCTTTTTTTTGTTTGTTGGTGGTCGGTCGAGGTAAGAAGCTGCAACACCCCAAAAATGAAGCAAAGCCACCCATGTTAGACCAAAAGGATCCAATAAAGAAATTAAGAGGATTAAGCAAGGAAAAG
>NW_019269104.1:0-4465 GCF_002738365.1 Cucurbita moschata
TGCAAGAAACTCTTCGGCTTGTTTTTGTAACATAGATTTGAATAGAGGGACTCGAAATTGTTGGAAGTCATGAATTCTTTAATCTTGTGTAGGAAACTTATGGTGTTCACAATTGCAATCAATCTTGAGAACGGCAAATTATAGAACAATGCATTGCATTCGAAGGAAAGACAAGTTTATAATTTTATTGATAAATTCATATCTTTTGCAAAATAAAGGAATTAAAGTTGAACCAAAATTAAGGGTTACAACAACAAATTACGTTGGTTGGGTTTGGAATGCATCGTCCTTGTTCAAATCCTTTAAAAGAACACGATTCTATGCATTTTTCGTTTTCAGCGTCGCTGTCGTTTCCGCAAAGTCCAATACAAGTTAATGGAGGTGAAATTCCCTCCCTCGCCTCTGTATCTGCATCAATCGAAATAAACAAAAATTTAGTGTCTCCTAAATTTGAAAGAGAGAAAGAGAGAGAGAAGGGGAACAATTAGAGGTAATAGAGAGGCTACGAGAGCAAATTAAAAGCGAAAGCATGGCCATTGCAGCGACAGAAATCAAGATAAACTTCTGCATCTTCATCCTTAACTTCAAAAACTATATGTTTAATTTTCTTCCACAGAGTGATTTTAGCTTTTGAAAACGGCTTTATATAATACTGTTATTAACTTCCAATTATTTTCTATCATTAAGAGCAAATACCTTCATTTCTTTCCATGCATATTAATATTAATTCTACATTCATAGGTTTTCCTTATAAACACAAATGAGAGTTATTCGAGGATATAAATGCTAATATTTGTAAAGTAATATGGGATACTATAGAAAATATCTCACCTTATAGTTGGGAATGAGAATTAATTTCTTGATTTTTTCTTTAAATAAAAGAAAAGAAAATCCTAACCATCCTCGTGAGTTTTAGAGCTTTAAGCCTAAATTGGATGTGTTTACTTCTTTCTATGTTTAACGAAATGAAATACAAATACGTTTTTGGAAAGGTGGTATAAAATTCGTCATCTTTGGTGCAAGAACTAAGTTTTATTGAGTTACATAGAAAATAATAATAATAATAATAAACTTTTAATCATGCACTGAGTAACGATAACTTTGTTGGGTCTCACTTAGCGCTAGAGCTACATCAACAAGATACATGATTTGTACTTGGAAGGCATACTCCATGTACAAATCCTCTATTTTGGCAGGAGCTTAAGTAGTTTTGGTTTTCTTTCTCGCTTCTGTTCGTGCAAGTTGTATCACAAGTTAATGGAACAAAATGGTCGGTCTTTCCTATCATATCTACATAACATTCAACAAATAAAACAAAATAAATCAAGTTAGCTAAATTAAATTATGAGATAAAAGAAAAATACGTGAACAAAAACTGTTTTAAGTACTCAAAGAGTGAATAAAAAAAAATCTCTATAAGAGAAAAACAAGGTCGGGGGAGGAGAGGCAGATCTGGGTTCTCCAAAAATTTGATTTCTGAGTTCCTTTTCTGACGGTGGTGATGAAGGCTACACGACATCAATTTGCTTTAGGGTGGAGGTACTGAGGCCGGTGAGGACTTTCCAGTATGATTTGCTCAGTATAGGGGTTGGAGCTGACGTCTTTTAGTTTTGCTTCTCTCGCTAGAAAAACTACGATCTCTCTCTCTCTCTCTCTCTCTCTCTCTCGTTTTTTCTGCTCTTTTCTTCCTCTGCGCAGGTGTTCAAGGCATTGGCTGAAGGCTAGAGGAGGGAGGGATACGTCTGGAGACGATCCACGAGGTCATAGTCGTGTGAGATTCAAAAATTCTAACGGTCGCTGGAGTTTTCACATCCACCAGCGATTGACGCAATTTTTTTTTTTTGTTACCATCATGTAAAAGTTCGAATCTTTTTACTTCATTGAACACCCAATCGAATCTGTTAAGAACGAACTAATGACTACAACAGAAGCAACTGATTGTAGTCCTTAAATCCGACTTGTAGCCACCGAAAAATATTTAATGATTGAATCCTTAAATATTACTAATTAAAAGAAAAAATTGTGAATATAAAGAACAAATGGAGAATATAAGGAACAAAGTTGTCAAAAATATTTAATGATTCGATAGTGGCAACAAATTCAATAACCTAAATCTGGTGAACTCAATTCAATCATTATCATTTGGATTTGGTTATAAACTTATTTAAGTTGGATTAAATTAAAATAAATAAAAATTTTATGAATTGAATCTGTTCATGGTTCCTTAAAACTAAATTGAGTTGAACGGGTTAATTGGAATTTGTTATTGATTTTAAAATGTACACTTTTACCTATGATACAATTATATATGCATAATTATATATTTTTATTTTCCTAAACCCTAAACTCTCTTTTCAAAATTATTTTTTATTATTTCTTGTTTAACCACTTTTAAAAATTAATTTTTAACTATTTTGATGGTAAATTTTTAAATTATATATTAATGGTAAATCTTAACTAAGATTTTACTTTTATTAAAAACAAAAATGTGAATAAATGATCAGAACCACATAGGTTTGGGTACATTATTTAATAAGAGTTATTTGGAGCGAAAAAATTTATTAACCCGAACAATTAGATTAGGTCTAAAAAATGTCCTACGAACACCGTGGAAAAGATAATAGATAATGAATCAAAGAGAAATTAAACTATAACTTGGATTACCATTTAGAATCCAACCAAACAAAGCACCACAAAAGGTCCACTCTCTTTTGTTGGGTTATATACTTACAAACCCTCCAAACCTTGGAATTTATAACATAACAAAAGTTACTATTTTATGATTTAAAACGCTAAAATTTGCTCCAAAAGTGGCTTTTTTAGCCATCAAAAGGAAATTCACGAATCCTTTTATATAAAGAACAAGAATTTCTTTTTTTTTTTTTTTTGCTTAGCTCTTATTATGATGCTAATGGCTGTCCCACGGTTTACCCTTCTTGCCAATTGTAGAGCGCTCCGATCAGGTACTGAGCGAGGCGGTGACGAGGACCACGACATCGCTGAAGAGCCAAAAAGCTTAGTACCAAGGCTGAAGGGTTTTGGATGCAATGGTGACTAAGTTTTTACAAGACCCAGCAGAAAGGGCGCTGGCAATTAGTCACACATTCTTTACCAAATTCATTTAGCCTATTTCATTGCTTTGATTTTGGTCTGTTTGGGTGACTTCATTAATATCACGACAGACCTTTTCGACTATTTCCATAGATTTTTGTTGGGAAGCATGAATTTCATATTGGTGGATGAAGTTCACAAAATGATAAGCTTTTTGAATAGACTATAAAAAATAATCAAAATATTTTAGGGAATTCCTAACTATAACGACAACTGTTAGTAGGTCGGTAAACAAAATGATAAGCTTTTTGAATAGACAAAAAAAAGTAGGTCGTTGTAGTTACGCACTCTTGTTCTTCAAATCCTCCCAAGTATTTACTTTTCTCAATAATCTCATACCCATCGCATACATTTGCAAATCATTCAAAGAAATCTTGTAATCATCTGTGAAAAACACTGCATAAAAGGAACATTAACTTGGGTTCTTCTCCAACTAAATGATCATAGCTCAATCTGAATGAAGCATAAACTTTGTCACTAACTCCTTTGATATCCATTCCTATGGAGTTTCTTAATTTGCTCAAAGCATCCTTCCAATGGTTCATATGCTTCCCTTTCAATATAATAACATCATCTTCCATTATAGCCAAATTATTCCTTAGAAAAGAAGTTCTTCCCTCCTTACTCTTTGGTAATTTTACATTCAAAACATCTCCAATTTGTTCTTTAATCTGTATAACTCCATTGGATTGGCCTACAAACACTTCAATCACTCGATCAAACACTTCTTCCAAAACCATCTTCTTAACTTCATTAAGCAAGTAAGTTTTTCCAACGCCTCCCATGCCATAAACACCAACCCTGCTAACCTCTTGAAGTGCTTTCTTGATTTGTTTAGCCATTGAAATCTTGGATTCCAGAACTTGATACCCACCATGAACAATGATGTTCTTAGTCTCTAGAAGCGGTGCAGGGTAGCCCACTTCCACAAAGTTGATTCTTTTGGCTATGAGTTCATGAAGAGCTTCAATTTTCTTCTTTGTTTTTCTGCCTAATTGGTATCTATCCACCAAATTAAAGGCTGATGGGTTTGAAGAATTTGATGATAGCTCATCATGGATGGCGTTGTGTGCATCAGCCAACCACTTTGAAACTTCCTCGCGGATTGCATATGCGTTGCTTCTTGCCTCTTGGACTCGTCCTTGCACATCCCTGCGAGCTGTCTTGAGAGCTTCGAGTTGCTCTTTGAGCTTGTTTTTGTTTCTGTTGTAGCAGAGGAGATAGCTTAGTTGACGTCCAATGGGTTTAATCACATATTCTCCCATTATTGATTCAGCTACTGAGACTAAAATTTCTATTCCAGCTCTTTGAATGTCCCTGCAGATGGCATAATCATCAAAATATTTGAAAAAAA
>NW_019269105.1:4693-4901 GCF_002738365.1 Cucurbita moschata
AACGTAATGATTCTACTTGTTAAGTGTTGATGATCGGACATGCTCCAATGCAAGGGCATCTAAAATGCATGCGTGCGTCAGTTGGGGTGGTGTGGGTTTTGGTGTTAGCGAGAATGATGCATGTGTGGGAGCATGACCTGAGCGCTCGTATGCCCGCTAAGGCCTATGGCCAAGGCGTGCTCATGGCTCGCCCCCTCGTGCGTGGGGC
>NW_019269106.1:0-4445 GCF_002738365.1 Cucurbita moschata
AACTAACATCTGTGGAAAAGAGTGATGCCCGTAAAATTTAATTATTTTTTATTTTGGTTGTCTAAAACAATAAAATGAATGAACTTTGTACTAGAGCAAGTACATTACACTAAGACACCCACCATGACCTTGTTTTTACACCCACCACCCATTAATTGTGAAAGTACATGTGGAGTGGTCGGTTTGCTGTAAAGTTTTTTCTGGGAGCAAAGCAATATGAAAGAATGATTCCCACAAAATTTCAGATTTTTTTGACAACTCTAGCTATTTTTTCTAATTTCTTATTATTTAAAATTTAAAAATTCATTAAAAAAATTGGTTTGTCGAAAAATTATGAAACTTGATTTCTAGATCCATTAGAATGTCCCATTAATGAATCAATCGAGCTCATGGAAAAAAACAATCTAAAACTTGAGATATTTGACCGTATGACCATTCGAAAAAATTGTATCTAGGCCTGACAGACAAAAAATGCCTCAAAATGTACTATATAGGGGGGTGACTAGTCTGCATGGGCTGGGCACGGGGGTACCCCCTATATCTTCTGCCATCCCCACGCTCCAAGCACTATGTGCCGCACATGGGCATATGCTTGGGGCGTGGGGGTGGTGGTCGGAGGTTGAGGGCGTTTGACGGCGGTGGTGCGGTGGTGGAACGTGCACGGTGGGGCGGTGTCTGAACGTTCCTGCGCACGCCCTCGCCCAGCCCGCGAGCTCCAGCGCGCACGCGCCCCCGCCCAGTGTCACAATCCGCAATATGATTGTGACCCGAGTAAGTCATCGAGGACGATGACTAAGTTAAGTGGGGGAGAATGTCACAACCTTACTATGAAGAGAGTAGGTTGTGACCCTCACGCCATGACAAGCAAAGGGGCGTCCCTCAAGAGACGCCCATCCGGCCATATGCGGGCCAACGTAGAAGAATGCCATGATGCGATCGAGGAGGACGATGCATCATCCAACACACCACCACGCAAAGTGGGCATTGAAGACATGTTGAGACACAAGCATAACAGAGACATCAGCATAGACATGAAGGACAAGATAGGCTTGTTGAAGGGCCGGGTAGGGCCCCGGGCCTTAACCTCAAAAGTCGAGGTTTCGGAAGGAATTTGGTCATGCGGTTCGGGAGTTAAGTCCGTCCATATGAAATATGAATGCTCGCCAAGTTTGGTGTCAATCGGACATTGGACGGACAATGCACGACACCGTATGACACCTCACGAAAATCATGTCTACTCCTGGTAGAATGAAAATGGCTCAAAATGTACTATAGGGGGTACCATGGTGTTAGCTCTCCACCACCCCTGGGCCCTGTGGCCTAAGTGAGCTACCCTGTGGCACATACGTGTGTCACAGTGTGGGCGAGCGTGCCGAGACGAGTGTCTCGGGGCGACTTCCTTTGAAATGGGTTTTTGAAGGACAGTACCGGACGGCACGGGTGTGCCGGTATTGCGCCCTAGCCCGCGTGTCGGAGGTTGCTACATACACCTGCTATCCGGTACGGTATCCGCAAATGACTCGGCATGGGCACGGGAGGGCCTATGCCTCGATAGAACCCGGATGGATGGATGTTCGGGAAGTCCCGATGAGATGAACGACACGTGGGCCCATTCTCGATGGCATGACCGAACGAGTTATGATGAGCGACGACATCCCGAGACTCGGGATGGCGTCAAGACATATGGACCCTGTCGATGGGGATCGAGGTGGCAAGATGAGATGCGACGTTGTATTGAGAGACCTTGGCCCGAGCAGAGGCAAGGTCGAGCCGAATGCGTTGGCCTAGCGTAGAGGCAAGTCGGATGTGTCGCAGATGATTGAACATACACGCACAGGCGGCGTGTGTGGTTGAACAAGCTTGAATTCCGCACAAGCGATGTTCGATTGGCGAAGGCAAACCTCGCCTAAGGTCCGACGAAGCCACAAAGCCGGGGCGAAAAATATAATGGGGCTTAATTCCCCTTAAGGCTGGTCGTGAGCATGTATAGATCACGACGCCGCACGGTCAAGAATGTAGGACCGTGACAGTTGGTATCAGAGCCACACTTTGTGTGTCTAGTCGGGCAAGACAGTCAAGAGAAACAAACCCAAGAGTTGATCGAAGACCTTGCAAGTGTGTCAAGAGTGCCGTAATGGGCAGGACAGTTGCCGGTCAGAATTATAATCAGTTGGGGGTTGAAGCCAAGACTACCCGAATTTCATTAGTGTCGTGTGTCGACACCTCAATATGGGAAGATCTACCCGTCAAGCAAAAACCAAGCTCACCTGAGAAGAGCTTGCAGTTTCGAAGTAGACAAGACAGATGAAACAGAAAGCACCATGACGGTGCCTTCCAAAGAACCATTCACATTGGAGGAATAGTGTCAGTGGTTGCAAGCAGAGAAGCCGAGAGCCAAGAAAAGACAAACGTCGGCCGAGTGCAAGAGCCGTATACAATGTGAGTCCTTATGGGGGGACGACCTTGCTGCAAAGAG
The DNA here is from genome assembly GCF_002738365.1 of Cucurbita moschata. Taxonomy (NCBI): domain Eukaryota; kingdom Viridiplantae; phylum Streptophyta; class Magnoliopsida; order Cucurbitales; family Cucurbitaceae; genus Cucurbita; species Cucurbita moschata. The sequence goes on from NW_019269106.1 coordinate 2,477, forward strand.
GCAGCTGAGTTCGAGCGGGGAAGAGCAACATCAATAAGTCTCTCACCCCGTAAAGGTGCTCGGACATACGAGCACACGTGTATTCCTTGAGTCACCACCTTGTGCCTAGGGTGGATGACTCCACCAACAGATGTCAAGACCAGTATCCGCTCGGGAAGTGAGCAACAAGCTGGAAGTTCACACACAACAGTAGTCACACGATGTGACAAAATACAAAGAGTTGGCCGAAAGTTAGCGCCAACAAAGGAAGAGACTGTCAAAGAGTTGACTTTGCTCAATAGGAGGAGTGGTCGCAACCAAAGAGTGTTGCGGCCGGGCTTTCGAGCCGCACCCCAAGGGGGTGAATTAATTCATAGGAGAAGTGGTCGCAACCAAAGAGTGTCGCGGCTGGGCTTGCGAGCCCCACCCCGAGGGGTGCACTAGTTTATGTGATCCAAAGAGGATGCACACACTGGGGCCAAGTTGGCCAAAATAGGGCAAAAGTGCCCTCTGAAGTCCATACTTGTCTGGTGAGTGTCTGCAAAGAGAGTCAGCCTCACCCACAACTATGGCAAACGCTGAAGAGTCACGTCTACGTTGCGAGTCTCGGTGGCCGAGTCCAAGATGGGCGAACAACAGAAATAGGTCCGAATGGGGATAGCTGTAGATAAAGGAACAAGCCTAAGTGAGGACAAGTTCACCCAACAACTGACCAAGTCAAGAGTCAGAACGTGGTGCCACCTGACAAAAGAGAAGTCAGAAGCATCCACTCGAACTTGTCCCAAGTTGGCATAAGACGTCAGCAGGGAGAGCATTATGACAAAAGATCGTCAGGTGCTCGACAATAGAAGATTTTTCTGAAGCACAACCAAATCCAGCGAGTCAAGTCGCCAACAGACAAAGAGTCGGATCGTCATCGGGACGATGCCGAGATTGAGTGGGGGAGAACTTCACAATAGGTGGGGCGAACGCGCCCGAGAAAGTCATCGAGGACGATGACTAAATCAAGTAGGGGAGAATGTCACAATCCGCAATATGATTGTGACCCGAGTAAGTCATCGAGGACGATGACTAAGTTAAGTGGGGGAGAGTGTCACAACCTTACTATGAAGAGAGTAGGTTGTGACCCTCACGCCATGACAAGCAAAGGGGCGTCCCTCAAGAGACGCCCATCCGGCCATATGCGGGCCAACGTAGAAGAATGCCATGATGCGATCGAGGAGGACGATGCATCATCCAACACACCACCACGCAAAGTGGGCATTGAAGACATGTTGAGACACAAGCATAACAGAGACATCAGCATAGACATGAAGGACAAGATAGGCTTGTTGAAGGGCCGGGTAGGGCCCCGGGCCTTAACCTCAAAAGTCGAGGTTTCGGAAGGAATTTGGTCATGCGGTTCGGGAGTTAAGTCCGTCCATATGAAATATGAATGCTCGCCAAGTTTGGTGTCAATCGGACATTGGACGGACAATGCACGACACCGTATGACACCTCACGAAAATCATGTCTACTCCTGGTAGAATGAAAATGGCTCAAAATGTACTATAGGGGGTACCATGGTGTTAGCTCTCCACCACCCCTGGGCCCTGTGGCCTAAGTGAGCTACCCTGTGGCACATACGTGTGTCACAGTGTGGGCGAGCGTGCCGAGACGAGTGTCTCGGGGCGACTTCCTTTGAAATGGGTTTTTGAAGGACAGTACCGGACGGCACGGGTGTGCCGGTATTGCGCCCTAGCCCGCGTGTCGGAGGTTGCTACATACACCCGCTATCCGGTACGGTATCCGCAAATGACTCGGCATGGGCACGGGAGGGCCTATGCCTCGATAGAACCCGGATGGATGGATGTTCGGGAAGTTCCGATGAGATGAACGACACGTGGGCCCATTCTCGATGGCATGACCGAACGAGTTATGATGAGCGACGATATCCCGAGACTCGGGATGGCGTCAAGACATATGGACCCTGTCGATGGGGATCGAGGTG
>NW_019269107.1:0-231 GCF_002738365.1 Cucurbita moschata
TTTGAGTGCAAAATGGCCCGGAAGCGAAAGTGAAAAAAAGTCGTATTTTCACCATTTATATGCATAAGACTCTTAAACTTGAGCGTTTCCTTACAGATTCATCGAAAAACATTGAAAGAAACAAAGGTTTTTCACATAGTCATTCGGGTGCCTCCACGAGGGTCTTTTCGTAAGGGTTGAGGTTGTGAAGTCTTTTCGACACGAGTAAATGTTTTTTTTCTTCCATATTTT
>NW_019269107.1:283-4444 GCF_002738365.1 Cucurbita moschata
TCTTCCATATTTTAAGCTTTGGACAATCTTTAGTGGATATGGTATGATACTAAAATGAGAAAACAACTTTTCAGATCGAGTTAACGACCCTGTCTCAATGGGCAAAAAAAGTTCCTATGTTAACACCTATGAATTTTGAGTGCAAAATGGCCCGGAAGCGAAAGTGAAAAAAAGTCGTATTTTCACCATTTCTATGTGTAAGACTCTTAAACTTGAGCGTTTCCTTACAGATTCGTCGAAAAACATCGAAAGAAACAAAGGTTTTTCACATAGTCATTCGGGTGCCTCCACGAGGGTCTTTTCGTCAGGGTTGAGGTTGTGAAGTCTTTTCGACAAGAGTAAATGTTTTTTTTTTCTTCCATATTTTAAGCTTAGGACAATCTTTAGTGGATATGGTATGATACTAAAACGAGAAAACAACTTTTCAGATCCAGTTAACGACCCTGTCTCAATGGGCAAAAAAAGTTCCTATGTTAAAATGGCCCGGAAGCGAAAGTGAAAAATATTCGTATTTTAACCATTTATATGTGTAAGATTCTTAAACTTGAGCGTTTCCTTACAGATTCGTCGAAAACATCGAAAGAAACAAAGGTTTTTCACGTAGCCATTCGGGTGCCTCCACGAGGGTCTTTTCGTAAGGCTTGAGGTTGTGAAGTCTTTTCAACACGCGTAAATATTTTTTTTCTTCCATATTTTAAGCTTAGGACAATCTTACCTGGATATGGTATGATACTAAAACGAGAAAACATCTTTTCAGAACCAGTTAACGACCCTGTCTCAATGGGCAAAAAAGTTCCAATGTTAACACCTATGGATTTTGAGTGCAAAATGGCCCGGAAGCGAAAGTGAAAAATATTCGTATTTTAACCATTTATATGTGTAAGATTCTTAAACTTGAGCGTTTCCTTACAGATTCGTCGAAAAACATCGAAAGAAACAAAGGTTTTTCACGTAGCCATTCGGGTGCCTCCACGAGGGTCTTTTCGTAAGGCTTGAGGTTGTGAAGTCTTTTCGACACGCGTAAATGTTTTTTTTCTTCCATATTTTAAGCTTAGGAAAATCTTACGTGGATATGGTATGATACTAAAACGAGAAAACATCTTTTCAGATCCAGTTAACGACCCTGTCTCAATGGGCAAAAAAGTTCCTATGTTAACACCTATGGATTTTGAGTGCAAAATGGCCCGGAAGCGAAAGTGAAAAATATTCGTATTTTAACCATTTATATGTGTAAGATTCTTAAACTTGAGCGTTTCCTTACAGATTCGTCGAAAAACATCGAAAGAAACAAAGGTTTTTCACGTAGCCATTCGGTTGCCTCCACGAGGGTCTTTCCGTAGGGGTTGAGGTTGTGAAGTCTTTTCGACACGCGTAAATGATTTTTCTTCCATATTGTAAGCTTAGGACAATCTTACGTGGATATGGTATGATACTAAAACGAGAAAACATCTTTTCAGATCCAGTTAACGACCCTGTCTCAATGGGCAAAAAAGTTCCTATGTTAATACCTATGGATTTTGAGTGCAAAATGGCCCGGAAGCGAAAGTGAAAAATATTCGTATTTTAACCATTTATATGTGTAAGATTCTTAAACTTGAGCGTTTCCTTACAGATTCGTCGAAAACATCGAAAGAAACAAAGGTTTTTCACGTAGCAATTCGGTTGCCTCCACGAGGGTCTTTCCGTAAGGGTTGAGGTTGTGAAGTCTTTGCGACACGCGTAAATGTTTTTTTTCTTCCATATTGTAAGCTTAGGACAATCTTACGTGGATATGGTATGATACTAAAACGAGAAAACATCTTTTCAGATCCAGTTAACGACCCTGTCTCAATGGGCAAAAAAGTTCCTATGTTAACACCTATGGATTTTGAGTGCAAAATGGCCCGGAAGCGAAAGTGAAAAATATTCGTATTTTAACCATTTATATGTGTAAGATAATTAAACTTGAGCGTTTCCTTACAGATTCGTCGAAAAACATCGAAAGAAACAAAGGTTTTTCACGTAGCCATTCGGGTGCCTCCACGAGGGTCTTTTCGTAAGGCTTGAGGTTGTGAAGTCTTTTCGACAGGCGTAAATGTTTTTTTTCTTCCATATTTTAAGCTTAGGACAATCTTACGTGGATATGGTATGATACTAAAATGAGAAAACATCTTTTCAGATCCAGTTAACGACCCTGTCTCAATGGGAAAAAAAGTTCCTATGTTAACACCTATGGATTTTGAGTGCAAAATGGCCCGGAAGCGAAAGTGAAAAATATTCGTATTTTAACAATTTATATGTGTAAAATTCTTAAACTTGAGCGTTTCCTTACAGATTCGTCGAAAAACATCGAAAGAAACAAAGGTTTTTCACGTAGCCATTCGGGTGCCTCCACGAGGGTCTTTTCGTAAGGCTTGAGGTTGTGAAGTCTTTTCGACACGAGTAAATGTTTTTTTTCTTCCATATTTTAAGCTTAGGACAATCTTACGTGGATATGGTATGATACTAAAACGAGAAAACATCTTTTCAGATCGAGTTAACGACCCTGTCTCAATGGGCAAAAAAGTTCCTATGTTAACACCTATGGATTTTGAGTGCAAAATGGCCCGGAAGCGAAAGTGAAAAATATTCGTATTTTAACCATTTATATGTGTAAGATTCTTAAACTTGAGCGTTTCCTTACAGATTCGTCGAAAAACATCGAAAGAAACAAAGGTTTTTCACGTAGCCATTCGGGTGCCTCCACGAGGGTCTTTTCGTAAGGCTTGAGGTTGTGAAGACTTTTCGACACGTGTAAATGTTGTTTTTTCTTCCATATTGTAAGCTTAGGACAATCTTACGTGGATATGGTATGATACTAAAACGAGAAAACATCTTTTCAGATCCAGTTAACGACCCTGTCTCAATGGGCAAAAAAGTTCCCATGTTAACACCTATGGATTTTGAGTGCAAAATGGCCCGGAAGCGAAAGTGAAAAATATTCGTATTTTAACCATTTATATGTGTAAGATTCTTAAACTTGAGCGTTTCCTTACAGATTCGTCGAAAAACATCGAAAGAAACAAAGGTTTTTCACGTAGCCATTCGGGTGCCTCCACGAGGGTCTTTTCGTAAGGCTTGAGGTTGTGAAGTCTTTTCGACACGCGTAAATGTTTTTTTTCTTCCATATTTTAAGCTTAGGACAATCTTACGTGGATATGGTATGATACTAAAACGAGAAAACATGTTTTCAGATCCAGTTAACGACCCTGTCTCAATGGGAAAAAAAGTTCCTATGTTAACACCTATGGATTTTGAGTGCAAAATGGCCCGGAAGCGAAAGTGAAAAATATTCGTATTTTAACCATTTATATGTGTAAGATTCTTAAACTTGAGCGTTTCCTTACAGATTCGTCGAAAAACATCGAAAGAAACAAAGGTTTTTCACGTAGCAATTCGGTTGCCTCCACGAGGGTCTTTCCGTAAGGGTTGAGGTTGTGAAGTCTTTGCGACACGCGTAAATGTTTTTTTTCTTCCATATTGTAAGGTTAGGACAATCTTACGTGGATATGGTACGATACTAAAACGAGAAAACATCTTTTCAGATCCAGTTAACGACCCTGTCTCAATGGGCAAAAAAGTTCCCATGTTAACACCTATGGATTTTGAGTGCAAAATGGCCCGGAAGCGAAAGTGAAAAATATTCGTATTTTAACCATTTATATGTGTAAGATTCTTAAACTTGAGCGTTTCCTTACAGATTCGTCGAAAAACATCGAAAGAAACAAAGGTTTTTCACGTAGCCATTCGGGTGCCTCCACGAGGGTCTTTTCGTAAGGGTTGAGGTTGTGAAGTCTTTTCGACACGAGTAAATGTTTTTTTTCTTCCATATTTTAAGCTTAGGACAATCTTACGTGGATATGGTATGATACTTAAACGAGAAAACATGTTTTCAGATCCAGTTAACGACCCTGTCTCAATGGGAAAAAAAGTTCCTATGTTAACACCTATGGATTTTGAGTGCAAAATGGCCCGGAAGCGAAAGTGAAAAATATTCGTATTTTGACCATTTATATGTGTAAGATTCTTAAACTTGAGCGTTTCCTTACAGATTCATCGAAAAACATCGAAAGAAACAAAGGTTTTTCACGTAGCCATTCGGGTGCCTCCACGAGGGTCTTTTCGTAAGGCTTGAGGTTGTGA
>NW_019269108.1:0-4425 GCF_002738365.1 Cucurbita moschata
TCTTGTCATTCTTGTTCCTCTTAATTTCTTTCCTTGAATTCTTTGGATCTTACACGGGCGGCTTGTTCTTATTGGAGCTAATTTCCTTTATTTTTTGGGGTGCTACATCATATCTCGTCACTTGGCTCCCCACGTCGTATTTATCAATCACAGTTTTGTACATGATCCTAAGATGAATTGGTTAACTCTTTACTAGTCTCTATGTCGTACATCTACGTATCATGAATATATGAGGTCCACTCTTTCTTAGAACATTTTCCATATTACACTAAACATAATTATTTGATTCATAAGCATCATAAACAAAACCTTACCAAACGACCACCGAGAGATCTAGATCAGCTAAATAAGGTTCATTTGAAATAGTTCTTGTTTTTTTCTATTAAATGATGGAACAATTTGATAACTATTTGAAATATGGAAATGAATTTTATGTTATGGTCGTTCAGGTACTTCACCTAGTCTAATTTTCATAGTGTCTCATGACCTTGCCTAACGGGGCTTTTATTTTTTCATCATATGTAAGGACCGTGCTGAGTAATTAAAACACAACACAATAGTTAAAACACAAAACGTTTCAAAACAAATTGGTTGAAGACGACGGGTGAGGCTTATCTATGACACCTACTCCAGAGTCGGCTCCCAACCTCGACTAAATCCTTATTACCTGAAAAAACAAAAAAAATCAAAATAAGGAAGGAGTACAAAACTCAGCAAGTAGCATACTTGTAGGCTCTTAATCGTGTCCTTTATATGCTAGGATATCGCACTCTTTCTTTTCTTGTTCTTGTTTTTGTTGTCAGTTCTGTTTCTGACTTGAACTTCTGTTAAGAATGAGAAATAGAATTGGGATCGAAAGCGCAATCTTCATTAATATTCACAATGTTTAAATAGGATACAAGGTACCAACTAATACCTAACAATAAGGGAAAATATAAACTAAATAAATCTTGAGAATAAAATAAAATATACTACCAATCAAATCATGAAGGAAAAAATATTAATTAAGATATATTCAACAACTAATTATTATACTATATTTTCCACATATTATATCTTAATATTCCCCCTCAAGTTGGAGAGTGTATGTCAATCACACCCAACTTGTCTTTCAAAAAATCAAATTAATGTCTTCCCAAAGTTTTAGTGAAAATATCTACAAATTGCATTTTAGTCGAAACATAACATGGTTTGATGATTCCAACTTGTATTTTTTCTCGAACTATATGATAATCTATTTCTATGTGTTTCATACGTTGGTGAAAAACTAAATACACTAAATACACTATGTCAGGCCTAGTAACGGATAAATATATTAATCTGTCAATCAACCGTTTGTATGTACTTGGATCATTCAACTTCTCTCCTTCTGTCAAAGAAAGTTTTAGATTTTGCTCCATAGGAAATTTTTCTGGACGTGCTTCTGTAAGACCTGTGTCTTGAAGAATGTCTAGAGCATACTTCCTTTAAGACATAAAAATTTCTTTTCTAGACCTAGAAAATTCAATGCCTAGGAAATATTTCAAATTCCATAAATCTTTGATAAGACATTTCTCGAGTAAACTAGTTTTAAGATGTTGAATCTCTTTTTATTTTGTATATAAAGAGTAATCTGCTACTGAATGTAGCCTGCATATTTTATTGTGGTAGAGAATATAGAGAAACAATTGCGAGAAGCCTGTTTTAAACCATAGAGAGATTTATGGAGCCGACATACTATATTCTCCCCCTTTCTCGTCTAGATTACCATGGAGAAAGACATTTTGAACATCCAACTAATGAGTGAACCATTTTCGAGCAACGACAATAGTGAGTAAGAAACAAAGTGTAGTAAGTTCCGCTGCAGGAGAAAATGTCTCTTTGTAATCAACACCCTCAACATGAGTGTATCCCTTTGCTACCAATGGAGTTTCATAACGTTCAACAGAACCCTTAGAATTGTGTTTAATCTTGTATACCCAACGACAGCCAATAGCTTTATGGCCAGGTGGTAGAGGAACGAGAGAAGTATGGTGCAATTTCATCATTCATAGTCTGCGGCCATAACGGGTCGCCAACTGCCTCATCATAGGTTTTAGGTTTTGTCTTGGCTGTAATAAGAGTTAGAAAAGTACGTTGAGTAGGAGAAAAAGGAGAGAATGAAAGGTAATGATGAAGGGGATACCTGGTGCTATTGTTGGGACTTGAGCTAGAGGTTAAATGATTGGCTCCAGAAGACATCTCATAAACATTATAACAAGCTAGAAGCTGTTTGGTACGAGTAGAACGTCGGAGTGGAACTGATGTATCAGGTGGGATAAGGTTAGAACTAGTGGGTGAATCTGGAGAAGGAACAGATGGCGGAGGAGACGACGAAGTAGAGGTGAAGGAATAGAAGGTAGGGGAGGACTAGAATGGATGTTTCAGTAGGATGAATCTTGAAATGATAAAACGGGAGTTAAAGGAGCTAATGTCAAAGTTTGTGAAGCTGATGAAAAAGGAAAATCATCGTCACAAAATTTAACAGCACGACTGATAAAAAAAAAAAATTTAATTTGCATGTCATACAACTTGTAACCTTTGTGACCACAAGGATATCCTACGAAAACACAAAGAATTGCCCGAGGTTCAAATTTTAGCTTAGGGTGTACTACAGTTGCATAAACGTTACAACCAAAAACTTTAAGATGGTGAAATGTAGGTGGTCGTTTGTAGAGTGCTTCAAAGGGTGTCTTGTTAGATAACAATGGTGATGGTGTTCTATTTATAAGATAAACAACAGTCAAAATGCACTCTTACCAAAAATTAAGTGGAACCTGTGACTGGAAGAGAAGGGACCTAGCTACATTTAGCATACTACGATGGTTGCATTCTACGACTCCTTTTTTTTTTTTGGAATATAGGCACAAGTGCGCAGAAAGTCAATGTCACAAGAAGTAAAAAATGGTTGCAAAGATAAGAACTCAGTCCCATTGTCTGATCTATCTATCTTCATAGTACTATGAAATTGAGTTTGAATGAATTTAACAAAGTTCATTAACAAATGATGTACTTCTGATTTATGTTGCATAAGAAAAACCCAAGTACATCGAGTAAAATCATCATCAATAGTGAGAAAAAAACGCAAACCATAACGGGTTAGAAATTTATGTGGTCCCCAAACATCACAATGTAGCATATCAAAGGCAGAATGAGTTGTTATCGAGCTTCTTGGGAAAGACAGTCTAGTTTGTTTTGCTAATGGGCAAATACTACAGTTATGAGAAAAAATAGCATTATTAAGATGCAATTGCTCAGCTAGAAATTTAAAATAAGAAAAAGAAGGATGACCTAGGCGTAAATGCCACAAGTTAGATGACTGAGATACTTGGTGAGCTGAAGATTTGATTTGAGATGGAGAACTAGACAGAGACCTCCGAATTGTTTACCCGAGACAATCATCCTCAATGTAGCCAAGTCCTGCATAACACAAGAATCAGGATAGAAGGTGACATAACATTTCATGTCATTGGTAAGTTTGCTGATGGACATTAGGTTTAAATTGAATGAAGGCACACATAAAACATTATTTAATTTAAGGTGAGGATTAAAGGAAACATTGCCAGTATTGTGACACATGTGCTGTCCCTCCATTAGGCAAATTTATTGTAGATATGGTGGCAACGTTTGGTTCATTCATAATAGAAGCTTCGGATACTATATGATTCGTAGTATCCATAGCTCCCGTATCGAGAATCCATGGATTAGAACTTGTAGAGTTAATAGATATTGCAGATACTGGAAACAAACCTGCAACATTGATGCTATTGTCAGAATTACTAGAAGGATGATGATTGAGTGCAGATACTGCTTGTGCTAACTGTTGTAATTGCTCAGAAGAAAAATTTGGAATGGAATTAGGTGACTGTTCTTTTGTATTCAACTAAGAAACATCGGCCATATTCGCAAATGATCGATATCCATGATTGTTGCGTTGATTGACTTGTGTTGCCCTTCCATAATTATTTTTATGTCGACATCGATCTTCTTTATGTCCCCTTCTATCACAAAATTTATAGTAAAACGTAACGATTCGACACTCATCAATTGTATGACCACTTTTATTGCAGTGTTCACATGATTCGTCTTTGGCGAATTTTGAATATGTTGTTTTCTTCCGCACTGTTGATGCAATCGAGAAATTCTCAGTAGGTTTAGAAGTTACCCGATACTACATCTCTTCTTGTACGAGTAATGAATAGGCTTGTCTCACCTTAGGTAATGGAGCCATCATCAATATGTTAGATCTCACTGTTTTGTAAGACTCGTTCAGCCTCATCAGTAGTTGCATCAACTTGTCTTCTCCGCGTTGATCATGTATTTGACGTTGTTTATAGGTAAATGGTGTGCGGTGTTAAAATATCATCACTATCCAAATAGAATCAAGCCTAATAATTATACGAGCCC
>NW_019269109.1:0-4425 GCF_002738365.1 Cucurbita moschata
ATATCCTAAATCATCAGGCCTAATCATTCCAAACAAAAGTTTCGAAGAACGTCGACCGTGACTCGATTTTTTGAGTACGTAGTACAAACGTCCCAGTTTAGGGTTTCGTCTCAAAGCACAATTTCTCGGTTTTATGCACTATGCTTCTTTGATATTATATTCTAAATCATCAGGCCTAATCATTCCAAACAAAAGTTTCGAAGAACGTCGACCGTGACTTAGTTTTTTGAGTACGTAGTTCGAAAGACCAAGTTTAGGGTTTCCGAATTAGGGTTTCGTCTCAAAGCACTCTTTCTCTGTTTTATGCACTATGTTTCTTGGCAATTATATCCTAAATCATCAGGCCTAATCTTTCCAAACAAAAGTTTCGAAGTACGTCGACCGTGACTCGATTTTTTGAGTACGTAGTACAAACGTCCCAGTTTAGGGTTTCGTCTCAAAGCACTCTTTCTCTGTTTTATGCACTATGTTTCTTTGAAATTATATCCTAAATCATCAGGCCTAATCATTCCAAACAAAAGTTTCGAAGAACGTCGACCGTGACTCGGTTTTTTGAGTACGTAGTACAAACGTCCCAGTTTAGGGTTTCGTCTCAAAGCACTCTTTCTCTGTTTTATGCACTATGTTTCTTGGCAATTATATCCTAAATCATCAGGCCTAATCTTTCCAAACAAAAGTTTCGAAGTACGTCGACCGTGACTCGATTTTTTGAGTACGTAGTACAAACGTCCCAGTTTAGGGTTTCGTCTCAAAGCACTCTTTCTCTGTTTTATGCACTATGTTTCTTGGCAATTATATCCTAAATCATCAGGCCTAATCTTTCCAAACAAAAGTTTCGAAGTACGTCGACCGTGACTCGATTTTTTGAGTACGTAGTACAAACGTCCCAGTTTAGGGTTTCGTCTCAAAGCACTCTTTCTCTGTTTTATGCACTATGTTTCTTGGCAATTATATCCTAAATCATCAGGCCTAATCTTTCCAAACAAAAGTTTCGAAGTACGTCGACCGTGACTCGATTTTTTGAGTACGTAGTACAAACGTCCCAGTTTAGGGTTTCGTCTCAAAGCACTCTTTCTCTGTTTTATGCACTATGTTTCTTGGCAATTATATCCTAAATCATCAGGCCTAATCTTTCCAAACAAAAGTTTCGAAGTACGTCGACCGTGACTCGATTTTTTGAGTACGTAGTACAAACGTCCCAGTTTAGGGTTTCGTCTCAAAGCACTCTTTCTCTGTTTTATGCACTATGTTTCTTGGCAATTATATCCTAAATCATCAGGCCTAATCTTTCCAAACAAAAGTTTCGAAGTACGTCGACCGTGACTCGATTTTTTGAGTACGTAGTACAAACGTCCCAGTTTAGGGTTTCGTCTCAAAGCACTCTTTCTCTGTTTTATGCACTATGTTTCTTGGCAATTATATCCTAAATCATCAGGCCTAATCTTTCCAAACAAAAGTTTCGAAGTACGTCGACCGTGACTCGATTTTTTGAGTACGTAGTACAAACGTCCCAGTTTAGGGTTTCGTCTCAAAGCACTCTTTCTCTGTTTTATGCACTATGTTTCTTGGCAATTATATCCTAAATCATCAGGCCTAATCTTTCCAAACAAAAGTTTCGAAGTACGTCGACCGTGACTCGATTTTTTGAGTACGTAGTACAAACGTCCCAGTTTAGGGTTTCGTCTCAAAGCACTCTTTCTCTGTTTTATGCACTATGTTTCTTGGCAATTATATCCTAAATCATCAGGCCTAATCTTTCCAAACAAAAGTTTCGAAGTACGTCGACCGTGACTCGATTTTTTGAGTACGTAGTACAAACGTCCCAGTTTAGGGTTTCGTCTCAAAGCACTCTTTCTCTGTTTTATGCACTATGTTTCTTGGCAATTATATCCTAAATCATCAGGCCTAATCTTTCCAAACAAAAGTTTCGAAGTACGTCGACCGTGACTCGATTTTTTGAGTACGTAGTACAAACGTCCCAGTTTAGGGTTTCGTCTCAAAGCACTCTTTCTCTGTTTTATGCACTATGTTTCTTGGCAATTATATCCTAAATCATCAGGCCTAATCTTTCCAAACAAAAGTTTCGAAGTACGTCGACCGTGACTCGATTTTTTGAGTACGTAGTACAAACGTCCCAGTTTAGGGTTTCGTCTCAAAGCACTCTTTCTCTGTTTTATGCACTATGTTTCTTGGCAATTATATCCTAAATCATCAGGCCTAATCTTTCCAAACAAAAGTTTCGAAGTACGTCGACCGTGACTCGATTTTTTGAGTACGTAGTACAAACGTCCCAGTTTAGGGTTTCGTCTCAAAGCACTCTTTCTCTGTTTTATGCACTATGTTTCTTGGCAATTATATCCTAAATCATCAGGCCTAATCTTTCCAAACAAAAGTTTCGAAGTACGTCGACCGTGACTCGATTTTTTGAGTACGTAGTACAAACGTCCCAGTTTAGGGTTTCGTCTCAAAGCACTCTTTCTCTGTTTTATGCACTATGTTTCTTGGCAATTATATCCTAAATCATCAGGCCTAATCTTTCCAAACAAAAGTTTCGAAGTACGTCGACCGTGACTCGATTTTTTGAGTACGTAGTACAAACGTCCCAGTTTAGGGTTTCGTCTCAAAGCACTCTTTCTCTGTTTTATGCACTATGTTTCTTGGCAATTATATCCTAAATCATCAGGCCTAATCTTTCCAAACAAAAGTTTCGAAGTACGTCGACCGTGACTCGATTTTTTGAGTACGTAGTACAAACGTCCCAGTTTAGGGTTTCGTCTCAAAGCACTCTTTCTCTGTTTTATGCACTATGTTTCTTGGCAATTATATCCTAAATCATCAGGCCTAATCTTTCCAAACAAAAGTTTCGAAGTACGTCGACCGTGACTCGATTTTTTGAGTACGTAGTACAAACGTCCCAGTTTAGGGTTTCGTCTCAAAGCACTCTTTCTCTGTTTTATGCACTATGTTTCTTGGCAATTATATCCTAAATCATCAGGCCTAATCTTTCCAAACAAAAGTTTCGAAGTACGTCGACCGTGACTCGATTTTTTGAGTACGTAGTACAAACGTCCCAGTTTAGGGTTTCGTCTCAAAGCACTCTTTCTCTGTTTTATGCACTATGTTTCTTGGCAATTATATCCTAAATCATCAGGCCTAATCTTTCCAAACAAAAGTTTCGAAGTACGTCGACCGTGACTCGATTTTTTGAGTACGTAGTACAAACGTCCCAGTTTAGGGTTTCGTCTCAAAGCACTCTTTCTCTGTTTTATGCACTATGTTTCTTGGCAATTATATCCTAAATCATCAGGCCTAATCTTTCCAAACAAAAGTTTCGAAGTACGTCGACCGTGACTCGATTTTTTGAGTACGTAGTACAAACGTCCCAGTTTAGGGTTTCGTCTCAAAGCACTCTTTCTCTGTTTTATGCACTATGTTTCTTGGCAATTATATCCTAAATCATCAGGCCTAATCTTTCCAAACAAAAGTTTCGAAGTACGTCGACCGTGACTCGATTTTTTGAGTACGTAGTACAAACGTCCCAGTTTAGGGTTTCGTCTCAAAGCACTCTTTCTCTGTTTTATGCACTATGTTTCTTGGCAATTATATCCTAAATCATCAGGCCTAATCTTTCCAAACAAAAGTTTCGAAGTACGTCGACCGTGACTCGATTTTTTGAGTACGTAGTACAAACGTCCCAGTTTAGGGTTTCGTCTCAAAGCACTCTTTCTCTGTTTTATGCACTATGTTTCTTGGCAATTATATCCTAAATCATCAGGCCTAATCTTTCCAAACAAAAGTTTCGAAGTACGTCGACCGTGACTCGATTTTTTGAGTACGTAGTACAAACGTCCCAGTTTAGGGTTTCGTCTCAAAGCACTCTTTCTCTGTTTTATGCACTATGTTTCTTGGCAATTATATCCTAAATCATCAGGCCAAATCTTTCCAAATAAAAGTTTCGAAGTACGTCGACCGTGACTCGGTTTTTTGAGTACGTAGTACAAACGTCCCAGTTTAGGGTTTCGTCTCAAAGCACTCTTTCTCTGTTTTATGCACTATGTTTCTTGGCAATTATATCCTAAATCATCAGGCCTAATCTTTCCAAACAAAAGTTTCGAAGTACGTCGACCGTGACTCGATTTTTTGAGTACGTAGTTCAAACATCCCAGTTTAGGATTTTCGAATTAGGGTTTCGTCTCAAAGCACACTTTCTCTGTTTTATGCACTATGTTTCTTTGAAATTATATCCTAAATCATCAGGCCTAATCTTTCCAAACAAAAGTTTCGAAGAACGTCGACCGTGACTCGGTTTTTTGAGTACGTAGTTCGAAAGACCAAGTTTAGGGTTTCCGAATTAGGGTTTCGATTTAAAGCACACTTTCTCTGTTTTATGCACTATGTTTCTTTGAAATTATATCCTAAATCATC
>NW_019269111.1:0-4395 GCF_002738365.1 Cucurbita moschata
TACATACCCAATTTCAAGACAGTGATCAATCATTTTTGCTTGCCGGTATCAGGGGGTACAGTGATAAGGGCGATCGGGAAAGTGCTGAAGCTCAACGATAAAGACTTGGAAGCGCCATTGATGACTCTGCATAGATTTGGGAACCAGTCTTCCTCTGCATTGTGGTATGAACTTGCGTACTTCGAAGCAAAAGAACGAGTTGAGAAAGGAGACAAAGTTTGGCAAATTGGGATGGGTACTGGGCCCAAATGTGTTAGTTTGATCTGGGAATGCATCCGGCCCATTTCCGGAGAGTCCAAGAAGGATCCATGGGCCCAAGTAATCCATCATTATCCCATCTCAGGCCCATCAACCTAACGCTGCAGAACTTTGGGACATTAGTGAAAGCTTAGATTTGAGAGATATCCATTGTAATATGAAATAAATTGGTATTTAATATCTTTCATCTTTAAATTTGAACCAATAAGCATGGTATTTGGTAATGAATAGTAATTTAGTGGTGTAATTTAACACTTTTAATTTGATAGTCTAACCCATTAAAAGGAAATCAACATGTCTAATAACAGCCCAATCTCACTGTTAGTATGCATCGTCTGTTTTGGCTTCATTAAATATCAAACTCACAGTTTTAAAACATGTCTGTTAGGGAAAGGTTTCCACACCATTACAAAGAATGTTTTGTTTCACTCTCCAACCGAGGTAGGAAGGTGTATTAGACTAAATTCAATTCATAGAACTTCATAAAAGCATCTCCTAAACAACAAAACATAAATCCAGTTTCACGCATGAAACCAAGAACAAAAGTAAAGCTGAATAGAGAATGACACAGAAATTCTCACCTCAAACAAGAGATCTCCACTCAAATCAACTCGAAATCTACCTTGAACTTAGTTCCAACACTTCCAGAACCAAATCCTCAAACAAAAGATTTCTATGGTTAAAGACCAATCTGTTGAGCAGAGAGGAATATGGGCTACTACATAATCTCAACATCCTTGTGAGGGTATTAAACAAAACATAAGAGAAGATCATTCTTGCGAAGGTGTCAAAAATAACACGACTTGCAACAACAAAAGAAAAACATAAACAGCTTACCAGCGAGGGAACCAATTTGTGGGGAGGAAGGCGATGGTTTGCAGCGGCGGAAGAAGGTCAGGGAGACTTGGTTCTATTTATGATAACATATCATACCTTATGTTTTCTGAACATCAAATGTTGTGAGGTTAGATAATTGTCTGTCTTAGAAGAGTCTAAGAACTTTTCAGGGAAAAAAACATACAAATATATCAAGAATCATCCTTAAACTAATATCTACGAAGAAAGCACATGAATTACTTCAATCATTTTAGGCTTTACGGGTAAGCCATATATAGCCTCCATGTGTTACTTTCTAGGAGGTTTATAGAAAAGTTGAATGAGAGTTTAGAATCACCCAAGTTTTGAGAACATCAAACTTGTGGGGGTGAGCTACTCATATCACAAATTTTAAAACCCCTACCATACCAGCCTAATGTTAAAAGCTAACACATTGATGCAGCTTACAGGAATTTGAAGGAGAAAATAGGGATTGGATTGATGACTCAGAACTAAGGGAGTCCAATAGGGTGAGATCCAGAATGGAGATAGGTCAGCTGACCTGACCTAAGCTCTCTTTCATTCAATAATGTCTCTGCTTCTCAATGGGCACAAAGAGAGGGTTTTCAACTCATTGTGTTGCTCACTCAAACACTTCATTATTAAACTTTTCACATTGTTGAATCCTTCTTCGTTTTTAAATTACATTGTACGATGAAACAATAAATAAGAATATTTATACTAGAGTAGTACTATAAATTGTAGAAATTTTCTGAGTCAAATTCCTAATTGAATTCACTCCATTCCTCCACGTTATGTAGGGGACATCAGCCATAACTTCCATTTCCTACTAGACTCACACAAGTTAATTGGCCACCTCTCCTTTGGTGGAAAAAATAAATTTCTCAACTTCTCACTTCCCCAACTATATCTATTAAACCATCATCCACACAATAAAAAAAATATATATCTTTTAGGCAACTACGTTTGTTTCTTTGAAAATTTTAATTATATTATAATATTTGAACAATTGAGTTTCTTTTGGAAAGATTTGAGCATTAAGATGTCTTAAACTTTTGCATCCAAATTGTAAATGGTGTTTTTAGATTTTTTTCAAATGAAGAAATATATAATTAATATTAAAGATGAATCTATAGAAAAAATAATAGAGATGAATAATTACACTTTATATATAATCAATATGCTTATTAATTTTTACATGCATATATCTACCTATGAATGATATAATTCATGGTTTCAGTTAAAATGCATTAGAATGGTTGTGTAATAGCCCAAGCCCACCGTTAGCAGATATTGTCCTCTTTGGGTTTTCTATTTCGGGCTTCCCTCAAGATTTTTAAAATGCATCTCCTAGGGAGAGATTCCACGCCCTTGTAAAGGGTGTTTCGTTCTCCTCCCCAATAGATGTGGGATCTCACATGTTGTCATACTGAAAGATAAGTAAACTTGGACTAAGTGACGATTTTGACTAAATTCAAGTATTAGGAATGAATTAGGCTTAACATTAGTAGATATAAACTTCTACTTCTTTTACGGGCAAACTTGTGTCTATTTGTTCAATATAGCTCAACCACAAGTTGCATTATGGGATAGATGGTGTGAACTACTAATTGCACTCTTAACAATCCTTGTCTCGGACCATGTTTGTTAAAAGATATCATCTACAATTGTTTCTTAGGCTCACTACTCTTGTTTGGCACTTATGGTCCACTAATACAACTAAGTCTCTAACACAAGATTCTTGATACTATGGGTGAGGATAACAAATATCTCTATATTTCTACAATATCTTGACATTTGTTAGCTTTACACAATGTTATCCTGACTATATACCACAAATCTCCATCTCTTTTTAAAGAGACCAGTGGGCAATGTGACATTTATTGCATCTCCAAGAGACCATGGAGAGCGTCAACTTGTCTTTTTAAATGAAAGGAGCAACGTCTAAGGAGACCTATATTAACTAAGGAGCAGTGGGAGAGATAATAGATAGACAGATAGCATTAACTATATATAACGACAGATAAAGAATGAGTGGGTGCTTGTCTAGCAAATTGTAGTTCATACAACTCAAATGTATTTCACATAAAGGTTGAGCAAGTGGTCGCAGTTAATGCAAAAACTGATTAAATTTTTTTTGTCATTTCCACCGAGATTAGTACAATGACTAAAATTAAACTTAAGCTTAATTTCTAGTGAATTCAAAAGGCTAACCAGATAAATTTGGATGTTTACTAATCTACACATGTTTCAACAAAAAAATAAAGGCAACTAACGAGGGAATGAACATTTTTAAACCTTCAGGCTGTCGGTTGAACCCTCTGCTATTTAAGTATTCTTTCTATAGCTTCTCAAAGCATTGAATTTATACTAAACAAGCCCTATGCATGCAAACAAACTTAATGGTTAAGTGAACTTTAGATCTGCTCTACTCTCCAACAAGTTTGTGAATGACGAGGTTGATTCGACTCTAACTCCTTTATGGTCCCTCTGGTTTCCCTATAGTAACTTTACAATTATATGTTTATTCTTTCTTCACCTACTGCTTTTAGTACTATCATTTATTTTCTATATATAATGCAGTAAGAGCTCAGTACATTTCAAACTCAAAGTGCATACCTGCATGCCATTCAGATTCCCATTTCTCCATCTCCACCGCACCTCTGCTCCATAACCAATCAATGGAATCTGCTCCTAAGTTCAGCCATGGCGACAATATCCTCCATTCCAAACAATTATTGGCACATCTTCGCGGGACTCTCTTCCAACTTCAAACCTTTTTCGTTCTCATTCCCATAATTTTCGTTAAAACTTATATTTTCCTAAAAGGATGGAATCCCATTTGTCATATCTTTCTCCTACTTTCTTGTTATGTTGTCTTCATCATCATTAAGCATTCCATCCTGAAGGCTCCTCGTCCAGTCTATTTAGTTGACTTCTCATGCCTTAGACCACCAAGCTTCTGCAGGATTCCCTTCTCTTTTTTCCTTGAAAATGCCACGTTGATGGGTATTTTTGACAGCGAGAGTCTCAATTTCATGGCTAAGACTCTCAAATCTTCTGGACAGAGTGAAGAAACATGTCTCCCTCCTGCTCTGCATTTCATTCCACCCAAAACCCATCAACAGGAATCCATTAATGAAGTCCATATGGTGCTATTTCCTGTCATGGATGATCTTTTAACCAAAACCCATCTCTCTCCTCATGACATTGATATTCTCATCGTTAACTGCAGTGGCTTTTGTCCTTCTCCTTCCCTCTCCTCCATAATCATCAACAGATACTGCATGAGAAGCGATA
>NW_019269112.1:0-4308 GCF_002738365.1 Cucurbita moschata
GACCCTAAGTAAATATTATCTACTTTGGCTCGCTTTTTGCCTAACAATAATATGAGATGTCAAAAGTGGGATTTTAACCCACACCATCTTACAAGGACAAGAACTTACTATGCGTTCCAAGATTAGTTTGAGAGGGAATTTGGCATTCCGTATATGGGTGTGTAAACGTCTCCCTAGTAGACGTGTTTTAATACTGTGAGGCTGATGACGATACGTAACGGATTAAAATAGATAATATCTACTAGCTGTTGGAGAGAGGAACGAAACAATCCTAATAAGGGTGCTAAAACCTCTTCCTAATAGGCGCGTTTCAAAACTGTGAGGCTGATGACAATACCTAATGGGCAAAAATGGACAATGTCTGTTAGCATTACGCTTGGACTTTTACAAATGATATCAAAGCTAGTCACTAGACGATGTGTCAGTGAGGACACTTGACCATTAGAAGGGGTCGATAGTGAGATCCCACATTGATTAAAGAGGTGAAGAAACATTTCTTATAAGGGTCTGAAAACCTCTCCCTAGTAGATACGGTTTAAAACCGTGAGGGAGATAATGAGACGTAACGAATGAAAGTAGACAATATCAACTAATGGTGATCTTGGATTGTAACAAATGATTGGCTGGAATAACTCAGTTGGGGTTGGTGCTTCTCCCTAACTTTTTCAATCAACTTTGCTTTGCTTTGCTTTGTGTTAAAGTGTGAGAGTTCCCACAGAGAGTTGGTGTTCAACAAATGATACATAAGGAACGAAAGTAGACAATATCAACCAACGGTTGGTCTCATGGTCCCAAAAAACACAAAGTAAATACCCTCCACCCTACTCAGTTGTGTTAAAGTGTGAGAGTTCCCACAAAGAGATGTGTTCAACAAATGATACATAAGGAACGAAAGTAGACAATATCAACCAACGGTTGGTCTCATGGTCCCAAAAAACACAAAGTAAATACCCTCCACCCTACTCAGTTGTGTTAAAGTGTGAGAGTTCCCACAAAGAGATGTGTTCAACAAATGATACATAAGGAACGAAAGTAGACAATATCAACCAACGGTTGGTCATAATAAAGTGTGCGAGAAGGAAAGTAGACAATATTAACTAATACTAGTCTTGGATTATAAGAGATGATTGGTTGGAATAGCTTAGTTGGTTAGAGTTTGTTGGAATAGCTTAGTTGGTTAGAATTTGTTGGAATAGCTTAGTTGGTTAGAGTTTGTGGCTGTTAACCACAATGTTGGAGGTTCAAGCCCTCTTTCTAGTGATGAGAATGAGCACTCGAATTGAAGTTACCATGAAAGCCGTGGAAGGCGTCACGGCTGGACAAACTAGTGCAGGATCCAACAAACTAAGGTTCCCAGACCCTAGAGCCTTCAAAGGGAATTGGGACGCCAAACAGTTGGAGAACTTCATCTTTGACGTCGAACAGTACTTCAAAGCCACAACGGCTTGTACCGACGACAAGAAGGTGACTGTAGCCGCGATGTATCTCATAGACGACGCCAAACTGTGGTGGCGTACGAAGGTGCAAGACATCGAGGATGGATTGTGCACCATTGACTCATGGGAGGACCTCAAGAGAGAGTAAATAGTAGCCCTGAAACACACTGGAAACATACGGGACTAAGTCAGACAGTTCTCAACCCTGATGCTTGATATCAGGGGCACAGGAGAGAAGGACAAGGAGATAATAGAGAAAGGGCTCATGTTCGTAGATGCCACAATAAACTCTCAACCGAGCAAGAGCACTCTGATAGACTCTGGAGCAACCCACACCTTCATTGCCGATCAAGAAGCCAGAAGATTGGGACTCACCATAGGAAAAGACCCGGGGAAAATGAAAGCTGTCAACTCCGAGGCCTTGCCTATTGTGGGAGTTTCCAAAGGAGTCCCCTTCAAAATAGGGGATTGGACTGGAGAGCTAGACCTTGTCGTGGTTCGCATGGACGACTTCGACGTGGTACTTGGGATAGAGTTCCTCCTAGAACACAAGGTCATCCCAATGCCATTGGAAAAATGCTTGGTGATCACTGGCCGTAACCCCACAGTAATACCTGCAAGCATCAAGCAACCAAGTAATCTTTGAATGATCTCGGCCATACAGCTGAAAAGGGGACTCGCACGAGAGAAACCTACATTCATGGCCATACCACTGATAGAAGAAGCAACCACCGAAGAGACTGTCCTAGAGGAAATCAAGGAAGTACTAGACAGCTATACCGACATAATGCCAGAGAGTCTACCACAAACACTACCACCTCGTCGAGGCATTGACCACGAAATCGAACTCCTCCCCGGGGTTAAGCCGCCAGCGAAGAACGCATACTGGATGACTCCGTCCGAGCTAGCCGAATTGAGGAAACAACTGGACTAGTTGCTGAAGGCGGGATTCATTCGCCCGACAAAGGCACCTTATGGAGCCCCCGTACTGTTCCAAAAGAAGAAGGATGGGACGTTGCGTCTGTGCATAGACTATAGAGCCTTAAACAAGGTGACGGTACGCAACAAATATCCTCTGCCGATAATATCCGACTTGTTCGACCAACTTCACGGGGCCAAGTACTTCACGAAGTTGGACTTACAATCAGGATATTATCAAGTACGTATTGCCGAAGGGGACGAACCCAAGACGACATGCGTAACAAGATATAAGGCCTTTGAATTCCTAGTAATGCCCTTTGACTTGACAAACGCCCCAGCTACGTTCTGCACGTTGATGAACCAAGTTTTCTACGAATACCTGGATCAGTTCGTCATAGTATACCTCGACGACATTGTTGTTTACAGCACAACCCTCGAGGACACAAAGTGCACTTAAAGCTAGTGTTTGACAAGCTCCGGCAGAACCAGCTGTATGTGAAGAAGGAGAAATGTGCATTCACACAAACATGCATCAACTTCCATGGACATGTCGTCAGATGTGGACAAATTAGTATGGATAGCGACAAGATAAAAGCTATCCAAGAATGGAAGGTTCCTACTTCCGTATCTGAGTTGCGGTCCTTCTTAAAACTAGCCAACTACTATAGGCGGTTCGTCGAAGGGTTTTCACGACGAGCCGCCCCATTGACAGAGCTGTTGAAGAAAGACCACCCTTGGTCGTGGTCAAATGATTGTCAAATGGCCTTCGAAAATCTGAAAACAACCATGACGAAGGGTCCTGTCCTCGGGTTGGTAGACGTCACAAAGCCATTTGAAGTAGAAACCGATGCTTTCGACTTTGCTGTAGGTGGGGTCCTTATTCCAGAAGGCCACCCCATCGCTTATGAAAGTCGAAAGCTCAACGATGCCGAACGAAGATACACTGTCTCCGAGAAAGAAATGTTGGCTGTAGTCCATTGCCTTCGAGTCTAGAGACAGTATCTCTTAGGATCACAGTTCGTACTGAAGACGGATAACAGCGCCACTTGCCACTTCTTTGATCAACCAAAATTAACAGCAAAACAAGCCCGGTGGCAGGAGTCGTTGGCCGAATTCGACTTCAAGTTCGAACACAATGCAGGAAAGAGTAATCAAGCAGCCGACGCGCTGAGTCGGAAGGGCGAACATGCGGCCCTGTGCATGTTAGCCCATATTCATTCAAGTAAGATCGATGGATCGATGCGCGACATCATCAAGGAACATTTACACAAAGACCCATCGGCCAAAGCTGTTGTCGAACTAGCTAAGGCTGGAAAGACACGACAGTTTTGGGTTGAGGGGGACCTCCTGATAACCAAAGGAATCAGATTGTACGTCCCAAGAACGGGGAAACTGAGGAAGAAGCTCATTCAGGAATGTCATGATACCTTATGGGCCGGACACCCTGGGTGGCAAAGAACATACGTCCTAATAAAGAAGGGGTACTTCTGGCCAAATATGCGAGACGACATCATGCAATACACCAAGACGTGCCTCATCTGCCAACAGGATAAGGTCGAGAAAGCCAAAGTCTTTGGACTCTTGGAACCTCTACCTGTGCCAACAAGACCCTAGGAAAGTGTATCTCTGGACTTCATAACACACCGCCCAAAAGTTGGGGAATATGACGCCATCTTGGTTATTGTAGACCGGTTCTCAAAATATGCGACATTCATCCCCACTCCCAAATTATGCTCGGCGGAACTCACAGCCCAACTATTTTTCAAACACGTTGTAAAGCTATCCGGCATTCCATCGAGCATCATCAGTGATAGGGATGGCAGATTCATTGGGACATTCTGGACTGATTTATTCGCTTTCTTGGGAACAACCTTAAACATCTCCTCGAGTTATCACCCTCAAACCGATGGACAGATAGAACGGTTCAATTGCTTGCTCGAAGAATACTTAC
>NW_019269113.1:0-4339 GCF_002738365.1 Cucurbita moschata
GTTACAGGAACGTATCTTAACGCTATCGTTCTATCAATCTATCAAAATCCTATCCCTTTCTACCCATAACCTAACCATATATTTTTATTACTTTTTTTAGGGAAGATATTGTTACTAGACAGAATTCCATGGAGTTTCTGGTTTTATCTTTCACCAAATCCTTAATTTTTTCTCTTTTAAATTTCCTCTTTTTCATCTACTTCCTTTTTTATTTCAATTTTCTAAATAATACAATGGTCAATGTGTTAGACATCATGTGAGCATTAGAGATTCTATGAGCAGAGTCTTGGAGGGTTATATATATATATATATATATATATAATTCCATTTTCATTAAATATTTTATTTTCTATTATTACTTTTTAAGGGAAGATATTGTTACTAGAAAAAATTTGATGGAGTTTCTTGACATGATATTTCTTCCGTTTTATCTTTTAATGCTTACAAAATCCTTAATTTTTTCTCTATTAAATTTCCTCTTTTTCATCTACTTCCTTTTCTATTAATTTTAATTATGTTCACCATTTACTCTATTAAATTTCATCTATGTATTTTTAAAATTAACAGTATTTATTTTAATTCTTTAAATTTCCCCTTTTTCTTTTAATCAATTCTTGCTCCCACATCTTCGCTTAAATTCTCTTACCATATTTCTTTCTTCTTTTTGTTTTTTCTATTCTATTCTATTCTTTTTCGTTAACGGTTTGGCTTTACAATATCTCCTTTTTCTTCCTTTGTCTTCTTGTATTTTTCTTTTATTTTTCTTTTCTATTATGTTAACAGTATTCTGAATTTTCATCCGTATTTCATTTTGCTCGATCTGTGCTAATTAAGTATCGTGAACTCGCATAGGTTTACTTGGATTTCAAGGGGAAAAATTGAACTAGCTCCAAGTACGATTTAGGGACTTCAACTTAGCTACCTTGGTAAGTTTCTTCACTACTGTTTTGGTTCAATGAATTATTTGAAGCACGAGTGGCGGATGCCTAGTGACCCTTGCTTGTGTCGTCCCTTGTGATTTCTATAATTACATATTATGTTATGACGTGTTGTTATGATGACAAATGTTACGTTTTGTAATTTCATGTTTACTTATTATGCTATTGCGAATGTGACATATTATGAAAGTATGGTAGCATAGAGTACATTCACCTTATGTAATGATAAGAAATCGTTATGTAATGTATGAAATGAACAAAGATATGCATTGCACCAAAGATATATGCCTAAATTTTAATTGGGATTGCATGGTATGCCTAAATTTTAATTGGGATTGCATGGTAAGTGCTAGGCTGCTTTCATCATCCATGGGAGGTTGGTTGGCGAACCCTACCCACAGGACAATCTAGTCACCCAAGGTTAGGGAAGTGATCCCCTATGCTTGTCAACTATTAAGATTACCCTCATAATCCTACGTCCCCTCTTTTGACGGATCTACTATGCAAGATAATCAAAATGAACTATCGTTCACACAATCCTAGTTGGCCTAGGCATGGCTCGACGGTACTTTTACCAAAGTGTAAAGAAAGTTGAAGTAACAGCCTAGATGATACCTTTTCTTACTTATTTGTACCATCTTTCTATTCTTTGACCATGGAAACTTGCTTTGCTTATGCAGTGAGGGATTGAATACCTAGGTTGAGGCACGTCCTCATAAAATTCTAATCAGGCAATACGGGGATTTCTAGTATGAACATCTTTGAAAAGAGGTTGGTTGGTTTCTTCCTTAGGGCCAGAGAGTCACCTATATTTGGGGGATGTGATACTTCTGCATTAGCCAGCAATTAGGCTATCTCATGTTATCCCACACTCCCTCTTTAAGGAATAGGTTAACAACATAGTGGCCATATTCAAGAGACCACTGGCCATTCAGCGGAATAGAAGCT
This sequence comes from Cucurbita moschata, assembly GCF_002738365.1. Classification (NCBI taxonomy): domain Eukaryota; kingdom Viridiplantae; phylum Streptophyta; class Magnoliopsida; order Cucurbitales; family Cucurbitaceae; genus Cucurbita; species Cucurbita moschata. The sequence goes on from NW_019269113.1 coordinate 1,887, forward strand.
CAAACTACGCTAACTAGCATGTGCTTAGGCTCAATAGTACTAATATTCTAGTGGAAAGGGATTGGAGGGTCTAAAGATAGCGTAGCATTCACGCATCTCATAGTCTAAATAGTTACCTTGGTTATTCTTTGGAGTCGTATTGATCTACTATTTTATTTGGGGCCTCTAATCAATTCGTTGGGTAAACACAGGTCTAGATTTTTTATCACCGCTCACTATTCTACGGTATTTTGATAAAGCAACCCTAATCCTCAATCCAACAAATCATGCTTTTGTTGAAGCAAGAACACTTGAATCCAAGTAATTAACACCTACTTATACAAAATTCGGATCAACCAAGAGATAAGGCTAGAATTAGATTACCTCTTACGATTGAAGATCTAGAAGCAAGATTTGGAAACCTTGTTTTAAATCGAGTCACTCCGCAATCAAACTTAATCAAGGCTTGATTGAATGGCTCGGATGCAATTCTACCACAAGAATTGCTTAAAACTTAGAAATGACAAATATGATATTCTGATTTCTAAGAAAGCGTCTAAATTTGAGATCTCAATTTCATTCATACACGAATTTGATTTTTACATAACAATTTGTTGGTATTTATACTCCCCATAAGTGACATTTGTGGCCATGATTTAATTTTGATCCCCTTAAATCTCCACGAAAGACCAAGTCAATTTGACACTTTGACAATTTCAAACATTATGAAATAAAAAATAATAAAGATTCTTATCATATTTAGTCCACTAGAAATCTATGGACCTTATCAAGATTCTGCACACGCTATTGCGTCCTAATCTTATCAAGATTTTCTAGTGCTTGCGAAGCACACGTCGCTCTTACCAATTCTAATTTCCTATGCAATGGAAAGCATAGAAAACGACATTCATACGAAATTTTATCATAGGGGCATTTTGGTAATTTCTTCCATCATGGATAACATACTCATCCATATTGCTCAATTTGTATTTTAATCATGCATATAATACATAAAAGACATACGTACAATACATACTCATAAAAAGAAAGCTTTTCTGAGGTCGTTAACATTACCACCTAAGTTAAGGAATGCTCGCATGCTATCATGTCCTAGCGATCTATACAAGTATTACTTGCCTAAAGTTTATGTGGTTACTTACTTGAATGACGTTTACATTCTTGTGCCAGCTATTCCACGTGTTTGGAGCTCAAGAATTTATGGAATTTCTCTCGTAGATCCTAATTCAAGCATAATTATGTTAATATCGAAGTCAAGACAAAAAACTGACAAACGGAGGTCGAACGAACAAAATGAGACTCACATGCACTTACACACGTCGGGAAAGGCTTTTCACATAGAATTTCATGCATGGAGGTTTTTTGTAGATCTCGGTTACTCATTGAGTCATTGGATCAAGTTCAGGTTGCATTTTTTGTTAGGGTCGAAGGTTAACGAGTTGCACACGCAAGCTTTTGATCGAATCCAGGTTTAGGGATCGGGTTAACCTACATGCATGTCACAATTAGTAGCTGAACGATTCTCTCCGCTCAGCATTTGCCACTTGTCCTACTGAGCTTTAGACTCGCTACTGCCAACGTCGTCTAACGCATGCCTTCTCCCTTTTTGCCAACATTCATTATTTTAGAAATACGATGAGGTTTCTATTCCCTATCTAATTTCTTCAAAATTTTGTAACTTCTTAGGGGTACCCATAGGTATTTTCTTTTAAGTTTATTTTAGCCACAAAAAGAAATAATAAAGTGCAAATTCGGTCCATAATTTAAAACTTAGGAAATTTACCATTTCTTTAAATTAAATGAAATACAGCCTTTAGATCCTAATGAACTCTAGCTTCCTGTATGAATCTTGGGTGAAATTCCCCCAATATGAAACTACTAAAAGTTTAGAACTTAATTTCAAGAAACGAAATTTGAAAAAATGAAATGCTTGCCTACGCTTTATTCATTCTTGATGGATTTGAATGGTAACCCCGGTGCCACAACAGATATATAACTCTTACTTTAATACCTTAAATTTAAAAATTTTTGGATTTTATTATTGACATAGAGGGTGAATCTCAAGTGCAGAAGGGGAAAAAAAAAATGCTTGAGAAGCCTTAGGGAACCTTGGAACTAAAATTCAATATTTATCAAATAAAGAAAATTTCGGACACTTTAATGAAAAATTTGGCAAAAGATTTATCTCTAGTCCTAGTAAGAGGATCGATGAGTGTCAGTTTTGGTTGTAGGATCGTTTGATTTGACTACGATGTTCCAGGAAAGAATTCTTATAAGTTTCGTGTTGAAACTAGACCATGATTTGTTTCAGAATTAGATTCGAGAGATTTATAATTTCGATAAGAAAATATATTTGAGGGGTCTAGGATGGGGTGTATAGAAAACAAAGAAGAGTCAAGAAGGGAGAATTTGGGTTTTTGTGGAAGGAGGAAAAATAAGAAAGTAAAGAGGACGCC
>NW_019269114.1:0-779 GCF_002738365.1 Cucurbita moschata
ATATAATTTCAAAGAACCACAGTGCGTAAAACAGAGAAAGTGTGCTTTAAATCGAAACCCTAATTTCGAAACCCTAAACTTGGACGTTTGAACTACGTATTAAAAAAACCGAGTCACAGTCGACGTTGTTCGAAACTTTTGTTTGGAATGATTATGCCTGATGATTTATGAGGTAATTTCCAAGAAACACAGTGCATAAATCAGAGAAAGTGTGCTTTAAATCGAAACCCTAATTTGGAAACCCTAAACTGGGACGTTTGAACTACGTATTTAAAAAACCGAGTCACGGTCGACGTTCTTCGAAACTTTTGTTTGGAATTATTACGCCTGATGATTTAGGATATAATTTCAAAGAAACACAGTGCATAAATCAGAGAAAGTGTGCTTTAAATCGAAACCCTAATTTGGAAACCCTAAATTGGGACGTTTGAACTACGTATTTAAAAAACCGAGTCACGGTCGACGTTCTTCGAAGCTTTTGTTTGGAATTATTACGCCTGATGATTTAGGATATAATTTCAAAGAAACACAGTGCATAAATCAGAGAAAGTGTGCTTTAAATCGAAACACTAATTTGGAAACCCTAAACTTGGACGTTTGAACTACGTATTTAAAAAACCGAGTCACGGTCGACGTTGTTCGAAACTTTTTTTTGGAATGATTAGGCCTGATGATTTATGATATAATTTCAAAGAAACACAGTGCATAAAACAGAGAAAGTGGGCTTTAAATCGAAACCCTAATTTGGAAACCCTAAATTGGGACGTTTGAACTACGTA
>NW_019269114.1:1157-4323 GCF_002738365.1 Cucurbita moschata
GCTTTAAATCGAAACCCTAATTTGGAAACCCTAAAATTGGACGTTTGAACTACGTATTTAAAAAACCGAGTCACAGTCGACGTTCTTCGAAACTTTTGTTTGGAATGATTACGCCTGATGATTTATGATATAATTTCCAAAAACACAGTGCATAAATCAGAGAAAGTGTGCTTTAAATCGAAACACTAATTTGGAAACCCTAAACTTGGACGTTTGAACTACGTATTTAAAAAACCGAGTCACGGTCGACGTTGTTCGAAACTTTTGTTTGGAATTATTACGCCTGATGATTTAAGATTAAATTTCAAAGAACCACAGTGCATAAAACAGAGAAAGTGTGCTTTAAATCGAAACCCTAATTTGGAAACCCTAAACTTGGACGTTTGAACTACGTATTTAAAAAACCGAGTCACGGTCGACGTTCTTCGAAACTTTTGTTTGGAATGATTAGGCCTGATGATTTATGATATAATTTCAAAGAACCACAGTGCGTAAAACAGAGAAAGTGTGCTTTAAATCGAAACCCTAATTTCGAAACCCTAAACTTGGACGTTTGAACTACGTATTAAAAAAACCGAGCCACAGTCGACGTTCTTCGAAACTTTTGTTTGGAATGATTATGCCTGATGATTTATGAGGTAATTTCCAAGAAACACAGTGCATAAATCAGAGAAAGTGTGCTTTAAATCGAAACCCTAATTTGGAAACCCTAAACTGGGACGTTTGAACTACGTATTTAAAAAACCGAGTCACGGTCGACGTTCTTCGAAACTTTTGTTTGGAATGATTATGCCTGATGATTTAGGATATAATTTCAAAGAAACACAGTGCATAAAACAGAGAAAGTGTGCTTTAAATCGAAACCCTAATTTGGAAACCCTAAACTTGGACGTTTGAACTACGTATTAAAAAAACCGAGCCACGGTCGACGTTCTTCAAAACTTTTGTTTGGAATTATTACGCCTGATGATTTAAGATTAAATTTCAAAGAACCACAGTGCATAAAACAGAGAAAGTGTGCTTTAAATCGAAACCCTAATTTGGAAACCCTAAAATTGGACGTTTGAACTACGTATTTAAAAAACCGCGTCACGGTCGACGTTCTTCGAAACTTTTGTTTGGAATTATTACGCCTGATGATTTATGATATAATTTCAAAGAAACACAGTGCATAAAACAGATATAGTGTGCTTGAAATCGAAACCCTAATTTGGAAACCCTAAACTTGGACGTTTGAACTACGTATTTAAAAAACCGCGTCACGGTCGACGTTCTTCGAAACTTTTGTTTGGAATTATTACGCCTGATGATTTATGATATAATTTCAAAGAAACACAGTGCATAAAACAGAGAAAGTGTGCTTTAAATCGAAACCCTAATTTGGAAACCCTGAACTTGGACGTTTGAACTACGTATTTAAAAAACCGAGTCACGGTCGACGTTCTTCGAAACTTTTGTTTGGAATTATTCTGCCTGATGATTTAGGATATAATTTCAAAGAAACACAGTGCATAAAACAGAGAAAGTGTGCTTTAAATCGAAACCGTAATTTGGAAACCCTAAACTTGGACGTTTGAACTACGTATTTAAAAAACCGAGTCACGGTCGACGTTCTTCGAAACTTTTGTTTGGAATTATTACGCCTGATGATTTAGGATATAATTTCAAAGAAACACAGTGCATAAAACAGAGAAAGTGTGCTTTAAATCGAAACCGTAATTTGGAAACACTAAACTTGGACGTTTGAACTACATACTTAAAAAACCGAGTCACGGTCGAGGTTCTTCGAAACTTTTGTTTGGAATGATTACGCCTGATGATTTATGATATAATTTCAAAGAAACACAGTTTATAAAACAGATATAGTGTGCTTGAAATCGAAACCCTAATTTGGAAACCCTAAACTTGGACGTTTGATCTACGTATTTAAAAAACCGAGTCACGGTCGACGTTCTTCGAAACTTTTGTTTGGAATGATTAGGCCTTATGATTTAGGATATAATTTCCAAGAAACAATGTGCATAAATCAGAGAAAGTGTGCTTTAAATCGAACCCTAATTTGAAAACCCTAAACTTGAACGTTTGAACTACTATTTAAAAAACCGAGTCACGGTCGACGTTCTTCGAAACTTTTGTTTGGAATTATTACGCCTGATGATTTAGGATATAATTTCAAAGAAACACAGTGCATAAAACAGAGAAAGTGGGCTTTAAATCGAAACCCTAATTTGGAAACCCTAAACTGGGACGTTTGAACTACGTATTTAAAAAACCGAGTCACGGTCGACGTTCTTCGAAACTTTTGTTTGGAATGATTACGCCTGATGATTTATGATATAATTTCCAAGAAACACAGTGCATAAATAAGAGAAAGTGTGCTTTAAATCGAAACCCTAATTTGGAAACCCTAAATTGGGACGTTTGAACTACGTATTTAAAAAACCGAGTCACGGTCGACGTTCTTCGAAACTTTTGTTTGGAATGATTAGGCCTGATGATTTATGATATAATTTCAAAGAAACACAGTGCATAAAACAGAGAAAGTGGGCTTTAAATCGAAACCCTAATTTGGAAACCCTAAACTGGGACGTTTGAACTACGTATTTAAAAAACCGAGTCACGGTCGACGTTCTTCGAAACTTTTGTTTGGAATGATTAGAACTGATGATTTATGATATAATTTCAAAGAACCACAGTGCATAAAACAGAGAAAGTGTGCTTTAAATCGAACCCTAATTTGAAAACCCTAAACTTGAACGTTTGAACTACTATTTAAAAAACCGAGTCACGGTCGACGTTCTTCGAAACTTTTGTTTGGAATTATTACGCCTGATGATTTAGGATATAATTTCAAAGAAACACAGTGCATAAAACAGAGAAAGTGGGCTTTAAATCGAAACCCTAATTTGGAAACCCTAAACTGGGACGTTTGAACTACGTATTTAAAAAACCGAGTCACGGTCGACGTTCTTCGAAACTTTTGTTTGGAATGATTACGCCTGATGATTTATGATATAATTTCCAAGAAACACAGTGCATAAATAAGAGAAAGTGTGCTTTAAATCGAAACCCTAATTTGGAAACCCTAAACTGGGACGTTTGAACTACGTATTTAAAAAACCGAGTCACGGTCGACGTTCTTCGAAACTTTTGTTTGGAATGATTA
>NW_019269115.1:0-4323 GCF_002738365.1 Cucurbita moschata
TGAAACAATAAAAGAGTGCTTAAAATCGAAACCCTAATTCGGAAACCCTAATCTGTGACGTTTGAAGTACATGCTAAAAAGACCCAGTCACGTTTGACGTTTTTTCAAAATTCCTGTCGATAATGATCAGGCATGTTGAAAGAGAATATAATTTCGAAGAAACGGAGTGCATAGAATAGTAAAAGAGAGAGTAAAATCGAACCCTAATCTGTGACGTTTGAAGTACATGTTAAAAAAAAAAACCGAGTCACGGTCAACGTTTTTCGAAATTTCTATGGGTAATGATCAGGCTTAATGAATTATTATAGAATTTCTAAGAAGAGGTGTACATGAAACAATAAAAGAGTGCTGAAAATCGAAACCCTAATTCGAAAACCCTAATCTGTGACGGTTGAAGTACGTGCTAAAAAACCTGAGTCACGGTCGACGTTTTTTGAAACTTTCGTTGCGAATGATTAGGCTTGATGATTTAAAATAGAATGTCGATGAAACGGAGTGTAAAAAACTGTAAAAGAGTGCTTAAAATCGAAACTCTAATTCGGAAATCCTAATCTATGACGTTTGAAGTACGTGCTAAAAAACCTGAGTCACGGTCGACGTTTTTTGAAACTTTCGTTGCGAATGATTAGGCTTGATGATTTAAAATAGAATGTCGATGAAACGGAGTGTAAAAAACTGTAAAAGAGTGCTTAAAATCGAAACTCTAATTCGGAAATCCTAATCTATGACGTTTGAAGTACGTGCTAAAAAACCTGAGTCACGGTCGACGTTTTTTGAAACTTTCGTTGCGAATGATTAGGCTTGATGATTTAAAATAGAATGTCGATGAAACGGAGTGTAAAAAACTGTAAAAGAGTGCTTAAAATCGAAACTCTAATTCGGAAATCCTAATCTATGACGTTTGAAGTACGTGCTAAAAAACCTGAGTCACGGTCGACGTTTTTTGAAACTTTCGTTGCGAATGATTAGGCTTGATGATTTAAAATAGAATGTCGATGAAACGGAGTGTAAAAAACTGTAAAAGAGTGCTTAAAATCGAAACTCTAATTCGGAAATCCTAATCTATGACGTTTGAAGTACGTGCTAAAAAACCTGAGTCACGGTCGACGTTTTTTGAAACTTTCGTTGCGAATGATTAGGCTTGATGATTTAAAATAGAATGTCGATGAAACGGAGTGTAAAAAACTGTAAAAGAGTGCTTAAAATCGAAACTCTAATTCGGAAATCCTAATCTATGACGTTTGAAGTACGTGCTAAAAAACCTGAGTCACGGTCGACGTTTTTTGAAACTTTCGTTGCGAATGATTAGGCTTGATGATTTAAAATAGAATGTCGATGAAACGGAGTGTAAAAAACTGTAAAAGAGTGCTTAAAATCGAAACTCTAATTCGGAAATCCTAATCTATGACGTTTGAAGTACGTGCTAAAAAACCTGAGTCACGGTCGACGTTTTTTGAAACTTTCGTTGCGAATGATTAGGCTTGATGATTTAAAATAGAATGTCGATGAAACGGAGTGTAAAAAACTGTAAAAGAGTGCTTAAAATCGAAACTCTAATTCGGAAATCCTAATCTATGACGTTTGAAGTACGTGCTAAAAAACCTGAGTCACGGTCGACGTTTTTTGAAACTTTCGTTGCGAATGATTAGGCTTGATGATTTAAAATAGAATGTCGATGAAACGGAGTGTAAAAAACTGTAAAAGAGTGCTTAAAATCGAAACTCTAATTCGGAAATCCTAATCTATGACGTTTGAAGTACGTGCTAAAAAACCTGAGTCACGGTCGACGTTTTTTGAAACTTTCGTTGCGAATGATTAGGCTTGATGATTTAAAATAGAATGTCGATGAAACGGAGTGTAAAAAACTGTAAAAGAGTGCTTAAAATCGAAACTCTAATTCGGAAATCCTAATCTATGACGTTTGAAGTACGTGCTAAAAAACCTGAGTCACGGTCGACGTTTTTTGAAACTTTCGTTGCGAATGATTAGGCTTGATGATTTAAAATAGAATGTCGATGAAACGGAGTGTAAAAAACTGTAAAAGAGTGCTTAAAATCGAAACTCTAATTCGGAAATCCTAATCTATGACGTTTGAAGTACGTGCTAAAAAACCTGAGTCACGGTCGACGTTTTTTGAAACTTTCGTTGCGAATGATTAGGCTTGATGATTTAAAATAGAATGTCGATGAAACGGAGTGTAAAAAACTGTAAAAGAGTGCTTAAAATCGAAACTCTAATTCGGAAATCCTAATCTATGACGTTTGAAGTACGTGCTAAAAAACCTGAGTCACGGTCGACGTTTTTTGAAACTTTCGTTGCGAATGATTAGGCTTGATGATTTAAAATAGAATGTCGATGAAACGGAGTGTAAAAAACTGTAAAAGAGTGCTTAAAATCGAAACTCTAATTCGGAAATCCTAATCTATGACGTTTGAAGTACGTGCTAAAAAACCTGAGTCACGGTCGACGTTTTTTGAAACTTTCGTTGCGAATGATTAGGCTTGATGATTTAAAATAGAATGTCGATGAAACGGAGTGTAAAAAACTGTAAAAGAGTGCTTAAAATCGAAACTCTAATTCGGAAATCCTAATCTATGACGTTTGAAGTACGTGCTAAAAAACCTGAGTCACGGTCGACGTTTTTTGAAACTTTCGTTGCGAATGATTAGGCTTGATGATTTAAAATAGAATGTCGATGAAACGGAGTGTAAAAAACTGTAAAAGAGTGCTTAAAATCGAAACTCTAATTCGGAAATCCTAATCTATGACGTTTGAAGTACGTGCTAAAAAACCTGAGTCACGGTCGACGTTTTTTGAAACTTTCGTTGCGAATGATTAGGCTTGATGATTTAAAATAGAATGTCGATGAAACGGAGTGTAAAAAACTGTAAAAGAGTGCTTAAAATCGAAACTCTAATTCGGAAATCCTAATCTATGACGTTTGAAGTACGTGCTAAAAAACCTGAGTCACGGTCGACGTTTTTTGAAACTTTCGTTGCGAATGATTAGGCTTGATGATTTAAAATAGAATGTCGATGAAACGGAGTGTAAAAAACTGTAAAAGAGTGCTTAAAATCGAAACTCTAATTCGGAAATCCTAATCTATGACGTTTGAAGTACGTGCTAAAAAACCTGAGTCACGGTCGACGTTTTTTGAAACTTTCGTTGCGAATGATTAGGCTTGATGATTTAAAATAGAATGTCGATGAAACGGAGTGTAAAAAACTGTAAAAGAGTGCTTAAAATCGAAACTCTAATTCGGAAATCCTAATCTATGACGTTTGAAGTACGTGCTAAAAAACCTGAGTCACGGTCGACGTTTTTTGAAACTTTCGTTGCGAATGATTAGGCTTGATGATTTAAAATAGAATGTCGATGAAACGGAGTGTAAAAAACTGTAAAAGAGTGCTTAAAATCGAAACTCTAATTCGGAAATCCTAATCTATGACGTTTGAAGTACGTGCTAAAAAACCTGAGTCACGGTCGACGTTTTTTGAAACTTTCGTTGCGAATGATTAGGCTTGATGATTTAAAATAGAATGTCGATGAAACGGAGTGTAAAAAACTGTAAAAGAGTGCTTAAAATCGAAACTCTAATTCGGAAATCCTAATCTATGACGTTTGAAGTACGTGCTAAAAAACCTGAGTCACGGTCGACGTTTTTTGAAACTTTCGTTGCGAATGATTAGGCTTGATGATTTAAAATAGAATGTCGATGAAACGGAGTGTAAAAAACTGTAAAAGAGTGCTTAAAATCGAAACTCTAATTCGGAAATCCTAATCTATGACGTTTGAAGTACGTGCTAAAAAACCTGAGTCACGGTCGACGTTTTTTGAAACATTCGTTGCGAATGATTAGGCTTGATGATTTAAAATAGAATGTCGATGAAACGGAGTGTAAAAAACTGTAAAAGAGTGCTTAAAATCGAAACTCTAATTCGGAAATCCTAATCTATGACGTTTGAAGTACGTGCTAAAAAACCTGAGTCACGGTCGACGTTTTTTGAAACTTTCGTTGCGAATGATTAGGCTTGATGATTTAAAATAGAATGTCGATGAAACGGAGTGTAAAAAACTGTAAAAGAGTGCTTAAAATCGAAACTCTAATTCGGAAATCCTAATCTATGACGTTTGAAGTACGTGATAAAAAAAAACCGAGTCACGGTCAACGTTTTTTGAAATTTCTGTGGGTAATGATCAGGCTTAATGAATTATTATAGAATTTCTAAGAAGAGGTGTGCATGAAACAATAAAAGAGTGCTGAAAATCGAAACCCTAATTCGGAAACCATAATCTGTGACGTTTGAAGTACATGCTAAAAAG
>NW_019269116.1:0-4307 GCF_002738365.1 Cucurbita moschata
TATGTTGGCTCGCTCGAACTCTCTTTGTACCCTTACTTCCCTCGTAATGAGGGCCGACGAGTGGGCCACCTTTCTACTCAAAGCGTCTGCGACCACGTTTGCTTTTCTAGGGTGGTACTGGATATCTACATCGTAGTCCTTCACCAATTCTAACCACCTTCTCTGTCTCATATTTGACTCTTTTTGGGTGAAGAAATATTTAAAATCTTGTGGTCGGTTAAACTTTGAATTTTCTCTCCATACAGATAGTGTCACCAAATTTCAGCGTGAACACTACAGCGGCCAACTCCAGGTCGTGGGTAGGGTAATTATCTTCGTATTCTTTTAGTTGACAGGACGCGTATGCAACAACTTTACCGTGTTGCATTAACACACATCCTAGTCCATTCTTTAACGACGTCACTATAGATTACGTACTCTTCTGAGATCTCGGGTACCGTGAGTACCGAGACGGTTACCAATCTCTCTTTTAGGTTTTGGAAGCTTGCCTCACAAGCATCATTTCATATAAACGGTACCCCTTTTCTCGTTAGTTGTGTCAAAGGCGAGGCTATTCTAGCGAAGTGCTACACGAACCTTCGATAGTATCTCGCTAGTCCCAAGAAACTCTGTACTGGTGTTACCGAAGTTGGGCGTTCCTACTTCGTGACCGCTTTTATCTTAGTAGGATCTACGGATACTCCATCCTTTGTCGCCACGTATCCTAGGAAAGAGACTTATCATAACCAAAATTCACACTATGAGAACTTGGCATACAACTTGTTTTTTTCTTAAGGTGGCTAGGACTTTTCAGAGGTGTTCCTAGTGTTCCAAGTCTATTTTTGAGTACACTAGGATGTCATCAATGAGCACGATCACAAAAGTGCCTAGACAGTCTTTGAACACTCGGTTCATTAACTCCGTTAACACAGTTGGAGCATTGGTGAGGTTAAATGACATACGACGAACTTATAGCGATCATACTTTGTCCTAAATGTTGTCTTTGGTGCGTCTTTTTCTTTACTCTTTATTCAAGGATAACCTGATCGTAGATCTATCTTAGAAAATATCGTTGCTTCTCTTAGTTGATCGAATAAGTCTTCTATTCTAGGCAAAGGGTATTTGTTCTTTATGGTTCTCTTATTTAACTCTCTATAATCGATGCACAAACACATCGATCCATCTTTCTTCTGAACAAACAACACTGGCGCAACCTAGGGGAATATGCTAGGTCGAATGAACCTTTTATCCCGTAGGTCTTGTAATTGCGCCTTGAGTTCTTTCAACTCTGCTAGCGCCATGCGATAGGGTGCTTTAGGAATAAGCCCAGTTCCCGGCTCGAGTTCGCTGACGAAGTCGACCGCTCGAGAAGGGGGTATTCCAGGTAGGTCATCCAGATACACATTTGGGAGCCCATTTACAGTGGACACGTTTTCTAAGGTCTTTTCTTTTCCTCTTACGTCTACGGCACATGCTAATATAGTCCAACCGCATTGTTGGACTAATCTCTTTGCTTTCATCATCGAGACTACCTTTGGGATTGCCTCGGTATTTGTGCCTTTAAATTTAAAGCTAGGTCCCACCGATGGTGAGAATAATCACTTTTTTTCTTTTCTTTTTTTTTTTGGTGACATTCTATAATAGCATGATTTGCAGCTAGTCAATCCATGCCTAGTATTACGTCGAAGTCGATCATCTTTACTACTATTAAGACTACGCTTAGAGTTTGGTCGGCTACTATTGCTTGGTCATTCTTTACTCTATCCTTAGTTACTATGTCTACCCTCTCAGGGCTGCTTGCCGACCATACATGCAACAAGGGTTCTAATTCAAACCCTGTCTCTGATCCCTCTCGAGGTGGGCTCTCTTCAGCCTCACCTCATCCTCTATCTCTAATAGGAGGTCGTCCCCTTCCTCGTCTTACTCTTTCGCATGGTCTAAGCGGCATGGTTCTAGAAACCAAGATAGCATCTCTTAAGTCTAAGGCTCATTACCTATGAAATTATGCTATGCATCACATCTACTAAGTTCACATCATATTGCAAAGAAAATCACTAAGCACGCAACACATCACATCATGCTCTTAAATAAATACGTGAAATATAACAACAATTTCAGTAACATTAACATAAAAATGCATGCGAGTTTGAAAACGTTTTTCTTTTCTTATCTTGTGCAAGGCGTACCTGACAGTGACGGAGCATCGACGTTGGGACCATGGAACGTGCCCAGCCTACATTGTAGGCTAGTCTACAGAATCTAAAACCTAGAGCTCTGATACCAACTGTAACGACCCTAAATTTCAACATATCTAGAGTCGCCACTAACGTCTCATGCTCATCTCTAATGCAGAATAAAAATCTAAGCATGCTCATCTTTACTAGCGGAAAAATTTAAAACTTCAGAATACGTTAAAACATTGAAAAACACTGCCGGACTTACGTGTTTCAAACATCATGCTGGAGTTCAAAAGACAAAATAAAACGATTACAAATTAATTAATATAAATGAATGAAATGCAAACGCCCTAACCTAACCAAGACTAGGAATTTTAAATATGCAACTATCCTATGCACGCGCCACAGTCTCTGATCACGATGCCACCGTCAACCGTACATGGGAGCCTTGCCTTTACCTGAAAAACAATATGGCACACGGCCTGAGTATTTCGAAGAAATACTCAGTAAGCGACCCCACTATAGGGGCCATGCTAATGCAAACACATGCAATCATGAATAGGGACCTATCTCTAATCATCTTAGGGGTGGCCTCCAGTCTCGGACAAATTGGATGTGTAGTACTTCCCTACACACGACTCACACGTGCGAGTGTGAGTCCCCAGGGCGCTCGCACACCCCCTGGACCCTCTGGTCAAGCTAATCTGTAGCGACGTCCGGAGGTCAGCGGAACCCCATAGTGTCATGCGCCTCATGAACACCCTCATCTGTGTGCTTTCGCACCTGTGCGCATTCGCGCTCATCATAAGGTGCGCGTCCGCACTCATCATCTCTAGGGGAAGTAGCCCTATGCTTATGAACATACAAAATGCATGAGGTCCCTCTAAATCCATCGTAATGTCTCTTCTGACACAACCCTCTAGTCTCATCTCTTTGTTACTCTAGGTAACGCATACTCGTGGATATTTATATTAATATCATTTTCATGCTCTTAGGGTTGTGTCCTACGTCGATCTAACGACATGATGCAATATGGCACTCATCATCATCTAGCATGCTCAATATGGATAACATCATCATATTAAGGTAAAAAATCATGCAATCATCATGCTCATCATAATGCCACAACGTGCGTCAAACATATTAAGCGTCACTCAACAAAATATGTATAAACTGGCACATATCATCAAGCATCATACAATTTATATAGCCTATCCTATAGTAAGGCCACTTACTTGGTTGGCCTCGGCCGAAGTACTCCCTAAATAGCTAAACGTAAGCTCCCGTTCCGTGAGAGCTGCTTCCTACTTCGCTGGGGTTTGTTTCCTATCACACCGTTCACCGCTTTCTGTTAGTATTTCACAATTAATTTACCTAATTTAATAAATGTGAAATACGGCTCTAAAACGGCCTCGGATACCTTAATCGGGGCCGAAAACAGATCCGGGAGGGTCGAAACAGTGGAAACCGGGCTGAAAACAGGTGAGCCGAGCCGAACAGCCGCTGGAGCCGCCGGAGGAGCCGCCGGAGCGTCACCGGAGGGAGCCCGAGCCGTTTGCGCCGAGCCGAGCCGAGGACTGCCACGCCGCTGTGTGACACGTGGCAGCAGCAGAGAAAGCCACGTCGGGCGGTAGTGTCGGGTCGAAGCGCGGGTCGCAGTCCGGTTCGGGTCGTGGTTCGGGTCACGGGCTGTGGAAGGCTACTGGGCCAAGGCTAAACGTTGGGCCTCGGCTTACTGGGCTGGGCCGCAAGTGTTTGGTTTGCAGGCCGGCTCAATTGGACCGTGGGTCTAGTCTGGGTTGGTTCAACTGAACCGTAGCTTCTGGGCCGGTTTGAGGTTTGGGCCGCTGTAGTTGGGCTGGGCCGAAGGCAGAGGCCAAGGGGGGAAACGGGCTGGCTCTCCCGGGTTCTGGGTTCGGGTTGACCCGGATCCGTGGATCTCGTCTTCCTTACCTGACTTTGGCCGATTTTCCGGCGAGTTTTCTCTCTCCTTCCCGCGGCGTTTTGGTTGCCGATTTCGGTCCTCTTCCTTCTCTTTTCCTCTTTGTCCGTCGTCCTTCTTTCCTTTTTGGGCGTTTTGCGGCCTAAAAGCTCCTAAAAGCCATAGATCTAAGAATCAATTAAGAAACCTAACTTTCCGACCTCGGTTAC
>NW_019269117.1:0-4301 GCF_002738365.1 Cucurbita moschata
CGTATTGTTGCACATCCTCAATAAAGTACCGTAGGCAAGCGAAGCTTTTGAAAATGAAACCATGTAGAACTCAGATCCACTTTCTCTTCGATTCGTAAACTTCGGATCTGATCTTCCTTTCATCTCTAGGTGACTGAGAGAGAATTTAGTCCTGGCGTGCATCCAATTCGATCAACAATAAGGTAAAAAGAGGATTGATTAAATGGGCTTGAAGTTCCATTATCGTTAGGTCGAAGATCTTCACTAGGTTTAGTGCACTTTGGTAGTTGCGAATTTTGTCGTAATCGAATGTCTTTCTCATTCGACATTCGCTCTTACCAAGCACTCATACTCGCCAGGTTTGAGGAGATAGTCCGTGAGCTAATTGGGTTTCTAGATTGTGTATATGAAAAAAGAGCTTGCTTTCGACTTTCTCCTCGGCGTTTTGTTCCCGGTTCTAGTTCATGAAAGGGTCTGATCTCTTTCATTGGAGCACATTGATGCCGAAGGAGTCTTCGGAACCGGTGGAGAGGCTATGATGACTTCAGGCTATTCAAATAGCATGACCGATACCACCAAAAAAGGGTATCTAAGTCACACTAGTGGAATAGCTTTTTCATAATAATTATCTCGATATATGATACCAAAAACATGCCTGATCACTGATAAGGTAAGGGGTTTCAAAAGACAAAAGAATGACAATTCTACGTGTGATAGAAAAAGAGATCTTTTTTTTTTCAATGTGCACGGTTCGCCTGCCTTCCTGACCACGAATAGGCTATGGGGCTTTGCACTTCGACCCCAGAGAATACCACATCAAGGTGACAGGATTCGAACCTATGGCTCTCTGAAACTTCTTCATCGGTTATTTGGGCGCATCTTTCTTTAAAGGATTGTGACGACAGATGACCTATGTGACGACAGCGGACAACGTGCCTGCTTTCCTGACCACGGATAGACTACGGGGCTTTGCACTTTGGCCCTTGAGAATACCACATTAAGGTGACAGGATTCGAACCTATGGCTCTCTGAAACTTCTTCATCGGTTATTTGGACGCATCTTTCTTAAAAGGATTGTGACAACAGATGACCTGTTTGACTGAAAAGTTCTTAGAAAGAATACAATAGAACAATTTGTGTAATGCTCTTTTTAAAGTCAAGCTCGAGACGAAACAGATGACCTGTTTGACTGAAAAGTTCTTAGAAAGAATACAATAGAACAATTTGTGTAATGCTCTTTTTAAAGTCAAGCTCGAGACGATCTTTATTCTTCCAAGAATATGTTTCATTCTCTATTCTCATCTTGACTGAAAAGTTACTAGAAAGAATACAATAGAACAATTTGTGTAATACTCTTTTTAAAGTCCGGCTCGAGAAGAATACAATAGAACAATTTGTGTAATACTCTTTTTAAAGTCGGGCTCGAGACAATGTTTATTCTTCCAAGAATAGTTTCATTCTCTATTCTCAACTTGACTGAAAAGTTCCTAGAAAGAATACAATAGATTAGCCGGACGATCTTTATTCTTCCAAGAATATGTTTCATTGTTTCATTCTCTATTTCTCATCTTCTAGGTTCAATGTTTAAAAACCCCATTTTAAATCATATTATCTTGCATAATTCATTTTGATATAATATGGTTGGGGGCATTTTGAGAATCGAACTCTCACACCCAAAACCGATAATTATACCACTTAGACCAAATGCCTCAATATATGAAATTTATATAAGTTGAAGTTGTGCATTGCCATGCATTCCTTTGCATTTTTTTTGTTTTTTTTTCTTTCAAAATTGTGCTTTTTTTCTTTTGGAGGGGCATTTTGAGAATCAAACTCGAGACCTCTTGCACCCAAAGCAAGAATCATACCACTAGACCAAATGCCCTTATTATGGACTATATATTAAGTTGTTTATGGAATATATCATCATTATTTCATTTATTTTCTTTGTTAATGAAATATATGAGCAATTATTACATAGGGTTTGTGATAATTACTATAGAGAGAAGAAAAAAAATAGAAGTTAATTACTATAGAGAGAAGAAAAAAGAATAGAAGTTAATTACTGTAGGTAGAAAAAGAATAGAAGTTAATTACTGTAGAGAATAGAAGTTAATTACTGTAAAGAGAAGAAAAAAGAATAGAAGTTAATTACTGTAGAGAGAAGAAAAAAGAATAGAAGTTAATTACTGTAGAGAGAAGAAAAAAGAATAGAAGTTAATTACTGTAGGTAGAAAAAGAATAGAAGTTAATTACTGTAGAGAATAGAAGTTAATTACTGTAAAGAGAAGAAAAAAGAATAGAAGTTAATTACTAGAGTGTAAGTTTTAGAAGTTAATTACTGTATAGAGAAGAAAAAAGAATAGAAGTTAATTACTAGAGTGTAAGTTTTAGAAGTTAATTAGTGTAGAGAGAAGAAAAAATAATAGAAGTTAATTACTAGAGTGACTTCTAGAGTGTAAGTTTTAGAAGTTAATTACTGTATAGAGAAGAAAAAAGAATAGAAGTTAGATATTAGAGTGTAAGTTTTAGAAGTTAATTACTATAGAGAGAAAAAAAAAGAATAGAAGTTAATTACTAGAGTGTAAGTTTTAGGAGTACACAAGTAAATGGAAGTTAATTAAAAAAGAATAGAAGTTAATTACTAGAGTGTAAGTTTTAGAAGTTAATTACGGTAGAGATAAAGAAAAAAGAAAAGAAGTTAATTACGGTAGAGATAAGAAAAAAGAAAAGAAGTTAATTATAGAGTGACTTCTAGCGTGTAAGTTTTAGAAGTTAGTTACTGTAAAGAGAAGAATAGAAGTTAAGAGAGAAGAAAAAAGAATAAAAGTTTTAGAAATTAGTTACTATAAAGAGAAGAATAGAAGTTAAGAGATAATAAAAAAGAATAAAAGTTAATTACTAGAGTGTAAGTTTTTGAAGTTAATTACTGTAAAGACAAGAGAAAATAATAGAAGTTAATTACTAGAGTGACTTCTAGAGTGTAAGTTTTAGAAGTTAATTACCGTAAGGAAAAGAAAAAAAAATAGAAGTTAATTACTAGAGTGAAAGTTTTAGAAGTTAAAAAGAAGAAAAAACAATAGAAGTTAATTACTAGAGTGACTTCTAGGGTGTAAGTTTTAGAAGTTAATTACTCTAGAGAGAAGAAAAAATAATAGAAGTTAATTACTAGAGTGACTTCTAGAGTGTAAGTTTTAGAAGTTAATGACTGTAAAGTGAAGAAAAAAGAATACAAGTTAATTAGAATAGAAGTTAATTACTAGAGTGACTTCTAGAGTGTAAGCTTTAGAAATTAATTACTGTAGAGAGAAGAATAGAAGTTAAGAGAGAAGAAAAATGAATAGAAGTTAATTACTAGAGTGTAAGTTTTAGAACTTAATTACTGTAGAGAGAAGAAAAAATAATAAAAGTTAATTACTAGAGTGACTTCTAGAGGGTAAGTTTTAAATGTTAATTACGGTAGAGAGAAGAATAGAAGTTAAGAGAGAAGAAAAAGAATAGAAGTTAATTACTAGAGTGTAAGTTTTAGAAGTTAATTACTGTAGAGAGAAGAAAAAAGAATAGAAGTTAACTACTAAAGTGTAAGTTTTAAGAGTACACAAGTAAATAGAAGTTAATTAAAAAACAATAGAAGTTAATTATTAGAGTGTAAGTTTTAGAAGCTAATTACTGTAGAGAGAAGAAAAAAGAATAGAAGTTAATTACTAGAGTGAATTCGAGAATTCGAGAGTGTAAGTTTTAGAAGTTAATTACTGTAGAAAGAAGAAAAAAGAAAAGAAGTTAATTAATAGAGTGATTTCTAGAGGGTAAGTTTTAGAAGTTAATTACTGTAGAGAGAAGAATAGAAGTTAAGAAAGAAGAAAAAATAACAAAAGTTAATTACTAGAGTGTAAGTTTTAGAAGTTAATTACTGTAGAGAGAAGAATAGAAGTTAAAGAAAGAAGAAAAAAAGAACCAAAGTTAATTACTAGAATGTAAGTTTTAAAAGTTAATTACGGTAGAGAGAAGAGAAAATATTAGAAGTTAATTACTAGAGTGTAAGTTTTAGAAGTACACAAGTAAATAGAAGTTAATTAAAAAAGAATAGAAATTAATTACTAGAGTGACTTTTATACTGTAAGTTTTAGAATTTAATTACGGTAGAGAGAAGAAAAAAAAAATAGAAGTTAATTACTAGAATGACTCCTATAGGTAAGTTTTAGAATTTAATTACTGTAGAGAAAAGAAAAAAAAATAGAAGTTAATTACTAGAGTGTAAGTTTTAGAATTTAACTACTGTAGAGAGAAGAATAGAAGTTAATTACTAGAGTGAGAAAAGAATA
>NW_019269118.1:0-4274 GCF_002738365.1 Cucurbita moschata
CATCAAGCCTAATCATTCGCCGCAAAAGTTTAGAAAAACGTCGACCGTGACTCGGTTATTTTTAGCACGTTATTTGAACGTCAAAAATCAGGGTTTCGAATGAAGGTTCCGATTTTAAGCACTCTTTGCTGTTTTCTGCACTTCGTTACTTCGAAATTCTATTCTAAATCATGAAGCCTAATCATTCGCCGCAAAAGTTTCGAAAAACGTCGACCGTGACTCGGTTATTTTTAGCACGTTCTTTGAACGTCAAAAATCAGGGTTTCGAATTAAGGTTTCGATTTTAAGCACTCTTTTACTGTTTTCTGCACTCCGTTACTTCGAAATTCTATTCTAAATCATCAAGCCTAATCATTCGCCGCAAAAGTTTCGAAAAACGTCGACCGTGACTCGGTTATTTTTAGCACGTTCTTTGAACGTCAAAAATCAGGGTTTCGAATTAAGGTTTCGATTTTAAGCACTCTATTACTGTTTTCTGCACTCCGTTACTTCGAAATTCTATTCTAAATCATCAAGCCTAATCATTCGCCGCAAAAGTTTCGAAAAACGTCGACCGTGACTCGGTTATTTTTAGCACGTTCTTTGAACGTCAAAAATCAGGGTTTCGAATGAAGGTTTCGATTTTAAGCACTCTTTTACTGTTTTCTGCACTCCGTTACTTCGAAATTCTATTCTAAATCATCAAGCCTAATCATTCGCCGTAAAAGTTTCGAAAAACGTCGACCGTAACTCGGTTATTTTTAGCACGTTCTTTGAACGTCAAAAATCAGGGTTTCGAATGAAGGTTTCGATTTTAAGCACTCTTTTACTGTTTTCTGCACTCCGTTACTTCGAAATTCTATTCTAAATCATCAAGCCTAATCATTCGCCGTAAAAGTTTCGAAAAACGTCGACCGTAACTCGGTTATTTTTAGCACGTTCTTTGAACGTCAAAAATCAGGGTTTCGAATGAAGGTTTCGATTTTAAGCACTCTTTTACTGTTTTCTGCACTCCGTTACTTCGAAATTCTATTCTAAATCATCAAGCCTAATCATTCGCCGTAAAAGTTTCGAAAAACGTCGACCGTAACTCGGTTATTTTTAGCACGTTCTTTGAACGTCAAAAATCAGGCTTTCGAATGAAGGTTTCGATTTTAAGCACTCTTTTACTGTTTTCTGCACTCCGTTACTTCGAAATTCTATTCTAAATCATCAAGCCTAATCATTCGCCGTAAAAGTTTCGAAAAACGTCGACCGTAACTCGGTTATTTTTAGCACGTTCTTTGAACGTCAAAAATCAGGCTTTCGAATGAAGGTTTCGATTTTAAGCACTCTTTTACTGTTTTCTGCACTCCGTTACTTCGAAATTCTATTCTAAATCATCAAGCCTAATCATTCGCCGTAAAAGTTTCGAAAAACGTCGACCGTAACTCGGTTATTTTTAGCACGTTCTTTGAACGTCAAAAATCAGGCTTTCGAATGAAGGTTTCGATTTTAAGCACTCTTTTACTGTTTTCTGCACTCCGTTACTTCGAAATTCTATTCTAAATCATCAAGCCTAATCATTCGCCGTAAAAGTTTCGAAAAACGTCGACCGTAACTCGGTTATTTTTAGCACGTTCTTTGAACGTCAAAAATCAGGCTTTCGAATGAAGGTTTCGATTTTAAGCACTCTTTTACTGTTTTCTGCACTCCGTTACTTCGAAATTCTATTCTAAATCATCAAGCCTAATCATTCGCCGTAAAAGTTTCGAAAAACGTCGACCGTAACTCGGTTATTTTTAGCACGTTCTTTGAACGTCAAAAATCAGGCTTTCGAATGAAGGTTTCGATTTTAAGCACTCTTTTACTGTTTTCTGCACTCCGTTACTTCGAAATTCTATTCTAAATCATCAAGCCTAATCATTCGCCGTAAAAGTTTCGAAAAACGTCGACCGTAACTCGGTTATTTTTAGCACGTTCTTTGAACGTCAAAAATCAGGCTTTCGAATGAAGGTTTCGATTTTAAGCACTCTTTTACTGTTTTCTGCACTCCGTTACTTCGAAATTCTATTCTAAATCATCAAGCCTAATCATTCGCCGTAAAAGTTTCGAAAAACGTCGACCGTAACTCGGTTATTTTTAGCACGTTCTTTGAACGTCAAAAATCAGGCTTTCGAATGAAGGTTTCGATTTTAAGCACTCTTTTACTGTTTTCTGCACTCCGTTACTTCGAAATTCTATTCTAAATCATCAAGCCTAATCATTCGCCGTAAAAGTTTCGAAAAACGTCGACCGTAACTCGGTTATTTTTAGCACGTTCTTTGAACGTCAAAAATCAGGCTTTCGAATGAAGGTTTCGATTTTAAGCACTCTTTTACTGTTTTCTGCACTCCGTTACTTCGAAATTCTATTCTAAATCATCAAGCCTAATCATTCGCCGTAAAAGTTTCGAAAAACGTCGACCGTAACTCGGTTATTTTTAGCACGTTCTTTGAACGTCAAAAATCAGGCTTTCGAATGAAGGTTTCGATTTTAAGCACTCTTTTACTGTTTTCTGCACTCCGTTACTTCGAAATTCTATTCTAAATCATCAAGCCTAATCATTCGCCGTAAAAGTTTCGAAAAACGTCGACCGTAACTCGGTTATTTTTAGCACGTTCTTTGAACGTCAAAAATCAGGCTTTCGAATGAAGGTTTCGATTTTAAGCACTCTTTTACTGTTTTCTGCACTCCGTTACTTCGAAATTCTATTCTAAATCATCAAGCCTAATCATTCGCCGTAAAAGTTTCGAAAAACGTCGACCGTAACTCGGTTATTTTTAGCACGTTCTTTGAACGTCAAAAATCAGGCTTTCGAATGAAGGTTTCGATTTTAAGCACTCTTTTACTGTTTTCTGCACTCCGTTACTTCGAAATTCTATTCTAAATCATCAAGCCTAATCATTCGCCGTAAAAGTTTCGAAAAACGTCGACCGTAACTCGGTTATTTTTAGCACGTTCTTTGAACGTCAAAAATCAGGCTTTCGAATGAAGGTTTCGATTTTAAGCACTCTTTTACTGTTTTCTGCACTCCGTTACTTCGAAATTCTATTCTAAATCATCAAGCCTAATCATTCGCCGTAAAAGTTTCGAAAAACGTCGACCGTAACTCGGTTATTTTTAGCACGTTCTTTGAACGTCAAAAATCAGGCTTTCGAATGAAGGTTTCGATTTTAAGCACTCTTTTACTGTTTTCTGCACTCCGTTACTTCGAAATTCTATTCTAAATCATCAAGCCTAATCATTCGCCGCAAAAGTTTCGAAAAACGTCGACCGTGACTCGGTTATTTTTAGCACGTTCTTTGAACGTCAAAAATCAGGCTTTCGAATGAAGGTTTCGATTTTAAGCACTCTTTTACTGTTTTCTGCACTCCGTTACTTCGAAATTCTATTCTAAATCATCAAGCCTAATCATTCGCCGTAAAAGTTTCGAAAAACGTCGACCGTAACTCGGTTATTTTTAGCACGTTCTTTGAACGTCAAAAATCAGGCTTTCGAATGAAGGTTTCGATTTTAAGCACTCTTTTACTGTTTTCTGCACTCCGTTACTTCGAAATTCTATTCTAAATCATCAAGCCTAATCATTCGCCGTAAAAGTTTCGAAAAACGTCGACCGTAACTCGGTTATTTTTAGCACGTTCTTTGAACGTCAAAAATCAGGCTTTCGAATGAAGGTTTCGATTTTAAGCACTCTTTTACTGTTTTCTGCACTCCGTTACTTCGAAATTCTATTCTAAATCATCAAGCCTAATCATTCGCCGTAAAAGTTTCGAAAAACGTCGACCGTAACTCGGTTATTTTTAGCACGTTCTTTGAACGTCAAAAATCAGGGTTTCGAATGAAGGTTTCGATTTTAAGCACTCTTTTACTGTTTTCTGCACTCCGTTACTTCGAAATTCTATTCTAAATCATCAAGCCTAATCATTCGCCGTAAAAGTTTCGAAAAACGTCGACCGTAACTCGGTTATTTTTAGCACGTTCTTTGAACGTCAAAAATCAGGCTTTCGAATGAAGGTTTCGATTTTAAGCACTCTTTTACTGTTTTCTGCACTCCGTTACTTCGAAATTCTATTCTAAATCATCAAGCCTAATCATTCGCCGCAAAAGTTTCGAAAAACGTCGACCGTGACTCGGTTATTTTTAGCAAGTTCTTTGAACGTCAAAAATCAGGGTTTCGAATGAAGGTTTCGATTTTAAGCACTCTTTTGCTGTTTTCTGCACTCCGTTACTTCGAAATTCTATTCTAAATCATCAAGCCTAATCATTCGCCGCAA
>NW_019269119.1:0-3770 GCF_002738365.1 Cucurbita moschata
GTGAAAACATCTGCCAACGAAGTGGAGTAAGTTAAGCTGTAGGAGAAAATGTCTCTTTGTAATCAATACCTTTAACCTGAGTAACCCTTTGCTACTAGCCGGACTTTATAATAGTTAACAGAATCATCAGAGTTGTATTTAATCTTGTACACCCAACGACAGACAATTACTTTATGGCCAGGTGGTAGAGGAACGAGAGACAAAGTATAATTACGTTCCAAAGTAGCAATTGCAGCATTCATAGCCTGCTGCAATAATGGGTTGCCAACTGTCTCATCGTAGGTTTTAGGTTCTGTCTAAGTTGTAATAAAAGCTAGAAAAGCACGCTGAGTAGGAGAAGAATGAGAGAATGAAAGATAATGGTGTAGAGGATACATAGTGCCACTAGAAGACATCTCATAATCATTATGCAAAGATGGAGGCTATTTGGTACGAGTAGAACTGATATATCAGGTGGGATAGAATTAGAATTAGTGGGTGAATCACAAGAACGAACTGAAGGTGAAGAAATTTCAGGTAGGATAGGAGTAGAATTAGTGGGTGAATCTTCAAAAAGAACAAAAGCTGAAGGAGATGACGAAATAGGAGGAAAATAGATGTTGAAGTAAGATGAATCAGGGAGTGGTAAAACGAGAGATGAAGGAGCTAATCTTATAGTTTGTGAAGCTGATGAAAATAGAAAATCATCTTCACCAAATTTAACATCGCAACTCATAAACAATTTGTTAAATGGTATGTCATACAACTTGTAACCTTGTGAATACTAAGATATCCTACGAAAACACAAGAAAATTCTCGAGATTCAAATTTTTGTTTAGGATATAGTATAATTGCATAAAATTTATAGCCAAAGACATTAAGATAATGAAATGTAGGTAGTCGTTTGTAAAGTGGTGTCTTGTTAGATAACAATGGTGGTGGTGTTCTATTTATAAGACAAACAACAGTTAAAATGCACTCCCAAAAATTAAGTTGAATCGGTGACTAAAAGAGAAGAGACCTAGCTACATTTAGCATATGACGATGTGTATGCTCTACAACTCCATTTTGTTGCGGACTATAGACACAAGTGCGCTGAAATTCTACACTACTACTGTTGCAATTGAGAAATTTTTAGTAGATTCAAGAGTTACTTGAAGTTGCATCTCTTCTTGTACAAGTAATAAATAGGCTTGTATCACATTAGGTAATGAAGTCATCATCAATATGATACATCTCACCGTATTATAAGACTCATTAATCCCCATGAGTAGTTGGATCAACTTATCTTTTTCCCATTGATCAACATGTATTTGACATTCATTATAGGAAAATGGTGTGCGGTGCGCTTCCAATTCATCCTAGAGTGCTTTGAGCTTGGTGAAATATGCTGACAGTGTCATGGTTCCCTTTGACATCATTGCTATCGACTTTTGTAGCTGAAAAATTGCAAGACCATTCTTTTGTGAGAATTGATTATGAAAACAATCCAACAGTCGATGAGTTGTCTTGAGAGGTCAGTGTAAGGTTCTATTTTCTGGATTATGTTAAATTGAGTTAAGAAATTTATGTTACTAACGAAACAAGATGGATGTTCAAATAGGAAACGACAATCGATCATACTTGGAGCAATTTTGAGGGACGAAAATTTTAAACATACTCGAATTTAGAAAAAAGTCGACTACGGCCAACAAAATAAGTTGTCTTACTATCTGATATGTTGGACGACTTGTTTGATGTATGAAGACACGTGCCTAGTAGCCCTTGCACGTATCATTACGCTTTATTTTTATGATGTTGTGACTATATTGTATGATGATGTTATTTTGTGATGTGATACGATGTTTTATGATACGTTAGAAGACATGGTAAGTTTGTGATATGACATATGTTTGACATGAAGAGATATATGATATGACCTGATTGACAAGCAATGTGATCAATTGACATAATGCACAACCCCAATATACGCATGGAAAGTTATGATAGAAGGATATTATATAAAGAAAAATGCTAGAGGTGTTGTTGTACAGCATGATGAAAGAAAAAATGTTGGGACCTCATGTATCATTGTGTGTTCATGCACCGGGGGATACCCCTTCATCTTTTACGATGGTACGAATGCGTAACCACAAGACAAGGAAATGGTCATTATATTTGTTATAGTGCTATGAAGGTCGCTATTCCTAACGGGTGTCCAACATCAACAGCTCTAAGATATTGCTCGCCTGACAAGAAAGGGGCCCAAGAGGTGTCCGAACCGACAGGTGGGTTTGTACTCGTACTTACTAAGTATTTATCAAAATACTCAATTTGTGTGCTACTCTTATTTTTTCAGGTAAAGGCAAGGCTCCCTTATACGGCTGACAGTGGAATTGCAACTCAGGAAACCATGACACATGCATAGGGGAGTTCGCAAAATTTTTATTTCGTAGATTATACATTAGTATTAATTAGTATGCATTTAATTTTTTAGCATATAGGTTAGTCTAGGGCCGTTTTACTTTATGTTATTTCAATTTTTTGCATTTTATTGTAAAGACCTTCTAGAAAACATGTGACTTTATGTTTGAATATAGTATTTTCCCATAAAATGTTTATGATTGGTATAGAATAGTGACTTTAGGTTAAATAAGAATCTAAGGTCGTTACAGATTCTAAACACTTAAAACATGAATGCTATGAATTGTCTCTAACCACTTAAAACATGAATGCTATGAATTGTCTCTATGTGATTTGTTGTTTACTTTTGCATCAACTTTTAATGTCTTAACTTGTTTATCTCTCCAATCTTCTATTATAAGGAAGGTGATTTGTTGTTTAATTGCCTTTATGTGTTGGTCACCTTGGAAAGTGACTATTCTTAATTATAAGGAAGGAGAACCACTAATGGTCTATTGCAAGTAGAAGTCCAATGATATAGGTAAATAAGGGTGTTGCATGATGCCAAATTTTCAACGATACCATCTTTTATATATATATATATATATATCTAAATTTATATAATTGATAGTTTTTTTTAAATAAAAAAAAGGGTCAACCATTGAAAGTATAATGTACTTTTTAAGTTCAAAACTCAAGAATTCTTTCATGCTTAATAGTTTATACAACTTCATATAGTCTTAGTTGTTCTTTTTATTATTATTATTTTTTGTTTAAAAAAAAAAAGAGTGGAAAGTTCAAAATTTTTAATCTCTTATTCCAGACTTTTTAACTTAATTTGTACCCATATGACATAAATTTCCAATACAACCACCATATGCTTTTGTTCAACCAAGAATATTGTAAGTGACCATATACTCAGTAAGTGACTCTACTATTGGGGTTAAATACAAACACATGTAATCATGTGTAGGACCTATCGTATTAGTCTCTATTCCTATGTGGCCATACATAACGAGTTAATTGGATGTGTATTTACTATTATACAAATGGTCCACACATGCGAGTATGAACCAACCAGTCAGTTCGCATACCTCCTGGGCTCCTTTCATGGTCGGGCGAGCATTCTCTAAAGTTGTTGATGTCGGACACTCGTTAGGTGTAGCGACTGTCGTATCATTATGATAAACATAATGGTCATTTTTCTGCCTCGTAGTGTACGCGTCTGTACCATCGTAAAAGAAGGCTATTCCCTGATGCACGAACACACAATGATGCATGTGATCCCAACATTTTTTTTTCATTATCATGTAAGACAACATATTCCAATTTTTCTTCATATCATATCATTTTTATCATAGCTTTTCTTCCCACAATTATCTCTCCTCAACACATCCTTAGGCCATAAA
>NW_019269120.1:0-4267 GCF_002738365.1 Cucurbita moschata
AGACTAGTGTATTACCAATAGTATAAATATTTTGAACGTGTATTTTCTTACATATTAACAATTGTATACAAATAATAATTAAATTTATGAGTAGAAGTTTCGACGGAGTTTTATTAAATAGGTAATCTTAAATTATATCTAAAAGTATATAATTTTTTATATATATATATATACATTCAGGAGAACAAAACAAAGATTCAAGAAGATGTCATGCATGTTTTGATTTTTATTCTTCCTTATTTCTCAAAGGTTAAAAAAAAAAAAAAAAAGTTATCCTCTCTCAAATATGGTTCGTTATTTGATTATTTTCTCTTGAGTGAATTTTCAGTGAAACACATTCTCTACCCAAGTAATTGCAAGATGCAAGCTTCACACTAAGAGGAATCAAAGTCCTAAGTATCAACGTCCTTTAAGTGTCAATTTTTATTCTCCATCTCAACATAAATTAAACTTATTTTCGTGAAGATATCTATTTATAAAAGCAAAATATCTTAGAGTCACAAAAATAAAAATGAGATATAGATACGAGACATAAATATGATACCAAATAGATATGGTAATTGTTGGGATTAGATTTGATTGAGTTATTTGGATTAGATTTGATTGTCATTCTTCAATTGGATGAGAGATTTCTCCCAATTCTTCTGATCTTTCTAGTTTTCTTTGTCTGTTCCTAACATTTTGGTATTAGAGTCATGCCCTAAACTAGTTAAAACTAGAAGCAGTAGTCTTGTCTGTTCCTAACATTTTGGTATTAGAGTCATGCCCTAAACTAGTTAAAACTAGAAGCAGTAGTCTTCTACGTGTGTCATAATAAAAGTATGTCGATGGAGAGTCCACTTGTGCAGTTTGCTGGAGGAAGGAGCCAAGGTCGTGGAAGTTTAAAGTATGTCGATGGAGAGTCCACTTGTGCAGTTTGCTGGAGGAAGGAGCCAAGGTCGTGGAAGTTTCAGAGACAGAGGAAGGGGACGAGGCAGACAAACCTTCAACAAGGTCATAGTGGAGTGCTATAACTGTCACAAGCTAGGACATTTTCAATGGAAATGTCAAAGCAATACCAGACGAGGCAGACAAACCTTCAACAAGGCCACAGTGGAGTGCTATAACTGTCACAAGCTAGGACATTTTCAATGGGAATGTCAAAGCAAGGAGAAGGAGACAAACTATGCAGAGAATCGAGAAGAGATGTCGCTGATGGCTTACGTGAATATGAATAAGGCCAATATTGAAGATATGTGGTTCCTTGACTCGGGATGTAGCAATCATATGTGTGGGAAGAAGGAATATTTTTTAGATTTTGATGGAAGTTTCAGAGATTCAGGGAAGCTGGGCAACAACTCAAGCATGGTTGTAACCGGAAAGGGTAATGTACGACTGGAAGTGAATGGAATCATAATGATAATCACAGGAGTGTTCTATGTGCCAGACCTGAGGAACAATTTGTTGAGTAGTGGTAAATTGCAAGCAAAGGGGGTTACCTTTTTGTTTCAAAATGAAACATGCAAGATGTTTCATCCTAAGAGAGGCTTAATCATGGAGACAAAGATGTCTTTGAATCGAATGTTCGTATTGCATGGTATATCTTAGCCTGTAGCAGCCGTTCAAACTCAATTGAAACTTATGGGGAGAAGTGGTTCAAGGTCTCTGTCGTACACTCACCGCTCCAATTCCTCTCGCCATAGTCAGAGAAGCTGAAGGTGTTAGGATCGCACAACAACGCACATGCTCGATCTAGATGAACACAAAGAAAATGATAGAGAAAAGTGCAAGGAGAACTCTGGCTAAAAGGATTTTTCTAATGATGATTTCACGTTTGTACAGTAAGAGAGAATTATAGAGAAAATAAAGTACATCTCAAAGCTCTACCGGACGGGATATATATATAGTTCAATTTACTATATATAGCTTTACCAGATTTAATCATCTACTATATATATCTTTACCCGATTTAACCATCTATTATATATAGTTATTTACCCTATATAGTTTTATCGGATATAGCTTTACCAAATATAGCTTTACCGGATATAACCGTTGACCAAGCTATAAA
Source organism: Cucurbita moschata (assembly GCF_002738365.1). NCBI lineage: Eukaryota > Viridiplantae > Streptophyta > Magnoliopsida > Cucurbitales > Cucurbitaceae > Cucurbita > Cucurbita moschata. The sequence goes on from NW_019269120.1 coordinate 2,051, forward strand.
TAAGCATGAGACTCCATAACCTAACAGAAGGGACCCAAGTTCTTCCCCCTATCATTCCACTACCAATTCCAAGAGAAGCAGCCGTTCAAGTTCCCTCAGTTGTCAATGCAGAAGTAGGTCTTCCTCGTTATCTCCTTTCCCCAAATCGTCCAGTTCCAGTCCTAGTTGTGCATCAACTGATTGAAATCATTCCATAGAGAAGGTTAAGAAAGAGGAAGAAGAGAAGAAAAGGCGTGAAGCAGAGTTGAAGAAGTTAGAAGAAGATGCAGCTAGGAGGATGGAAGAACTAATTCAGAAGAAGGTTGAAGAAAGGCTAAACTCTGAAGAGACTAAATTAGAAATACAGGGATGAATAGAGGAAGGTCGCACGAAGTTGTTTGATGATGTTGATGTGCAGCTTGAGAAAGAGAAAGAAGCCGCTCTTACTGCTACAAGACAAAAAGAATAACAAGCACGAAAAGAGAGAGAAGAGCTAGATAAAATGCTGGAAGAGAATAGAAGAAGGGTAGAAAAAGCACAGCAACGATTAGTTCTGGAGTTGCAGTAGAAGGAAGAAGAACAATATTGTGAGCTCGAGTTGATTCAGAGACAAAAAGAGGAGGCAACTTAGAGAACTAAGCTAGATAATAATAGTTTGAGTTGTGTTTTGCTGGGAGTTAGTGAAGAGTCAAAAGCTTACAGACTCTATGATATAGAAGCGGTAGATGAAAATAATGATATAGAAGCAGCAGATGAAAATATTGCGGAGGAAAACATTTCATCTGGCTCTTTGGCTGAAGCAAGCTCTCCTAGCTCGAATAAGGCGAGGAATAAGAGACCACCAGTCTAGATGAGAGACTATGCAATAGGAGAAGTTTTTTTTTGTAAAGAAGATGATGAAGCTCAGCCATGTTTACCCCTACTGAACATGCCAACTTTGTAAACTTTAAAGAAGCATTGAAGAGTGAGAAATGGAGGCAAGCCATGGATCTAGAGCAATAAACAGAAATGAAACATGAGAATTGATGAAGTTACCTAGTGGAAGTTTGGTATGAGGTCGTAGATATAAACTGATTACTATTCGTGTTCAGTTTAAGGGAGAGATTGTTAGGATTAGATTTGATTGAGTTATTTGGATTAGATTTGATCTAGTTATTTGAATTAGATTTGATTTAGTCATTCTTCAATTGGATGAGAGATTTCTCCCAATTCTTATGATATTTACGATTTTCTTTTTCTTTTCCTAATAGTAACATGTCATTCTTAAGAAACCTAGGACACCGATGTGACAATGATACATTAATTAAAAAGAATTATTTCAAAAAGTTTATCAATTTTATATTAGAGATAAATTCATATAAATAAGTTTATATATTTGTATACTTAACAAAAAAGCTTAAGGTACGTTTCACTCTCAAAATATATTCAAAGTCAAGTGTCTGATACGATGGATTATAAATTTGTAATGTATCCATTGTATTAACAAGTGTTCAGTACATGCCCAACACGTGTCAGATTAGTGACACTAAGTTATTCTCATACTTTCTTTAGACCCATTTAAAGTAGTTTGAAAACTAGCACGTCAAATATTATAATTGACTAACTACAACTTCAATTTTGTGCTTTAGGATGTTTTGACCCAACAAAAAAATAAAATCCTTAATTTAGAAAGTCGATGAATAGCCACTAACATAATTAAAAATAAATAAATAAACATAAAACATGAATTGATTAAATTGGCTAATTGCTAACATAATTAAAAAAAATAAAAATGTAACAAACACACCGAAGTAAGATTAGGAACACAAGTAAAAAAAAACACAAACAGCCAAAAATCAAAATTTGGAAAGTGTTAAACAGTTTTGATATATAGACATTTCAAGACTTTGCTCATGCAATATTCCCATGAAATCTAACACTAGAGCATCATAAAATTTAGAGAAATGATTGAAATTGATGTCATGTTCATATAGGTTGACTTTAATACAAAGGACAAAACGAACTTTCTTATGGATAAATTGGGGACACCAGCCTAAGCTAATCAAGTAGGTGGCCTTACCATCCATATGGTTATATTTGATGTTGACTGTGCCCGTGGTTCTGCAAGTGCCATATATATTGATATGTGTGAAATGTTTGTGAATCGATATGCTTATGATATGTTATAATATGTGAATTGTATGATAATACGTACGGTACCATGTGTTCAATGGTATATTTGAGATAGGATACGAGAAG
>NW_019269121.1:0-4267 GCF_002738365.1 Cucurbita moschata
GTTCTTGAAGCAAACATGATTATCTGGCCAAAAAACCTCGCACGAAGCATGTCCAAGATTTCTACTAAAGTTGCACGAAAACATTGTTGTCTAGAAAAAAAATCAACTTGAATTTTAAATTGTATTCGTAATGGTTATAAAAAAAAAAAGAATAATCCAGTCACTGGAAAAGGCCCAAGAATTTCGGTGCAGTGCCAGAATGCTCGCGCCTTCTACCCACGTGCCCTCCCCAATGCGAAGTATACACAAAATGAAGCCATGCCCTAGTCTTCCCTCACAACACATCCCTACAATAAAGGAAAAGTGAGTAATAGAGAAGATGGACGATCCTTGTGGTTTTTTTATGAACGCAAATCGGTGATTTCAATCACTGAGTCCTATGGTTTCTAAGTAACCCAATAGTTACAAACAAAAATAGTACGTCCTATGGTTTCTTGTAAACCATGATTACAACCCCTCACTCAAATTAAGACAAACCGAAGGCTAGATCGAGGACTAGTGCGTAGCCGAGTAGTTACAAACAAGGCCCTTACGCCAACTTGCAATGCTCGGCCCACCTGCAACATCGATCACTGGACCCATTGCAACTATTCGGCCCAATCGAGTCCAGTACCATCAGACACAACCTGCGCATTGCAGAAACAACCTAAGACACACATCTTTTCCATCAAGTGATACTTGTTGCGCATGCCGACGTTGAATCCTTTAGCTCAGTCGACTCAATGCAACTCGACTCGACTTGGTGTAGCTTATCAACTCAAAACCCTGTCATTCGGCTCGGTATAGACATTTTGATACTTATTTGTACATGTTTTACCCTCCCAGAGATAAATTTGACCTTAATTAAGGAAATTAAGATCAATATAACATCTTATTTCAAAGTTCATGTTTATTTAGGCTAGAAATGTGAGTTATTAATGAAAATGAGATGGACGTTCTTATAGAAAGAAACTTCTGATGATACTTGGAGCAACATCGGGAAATAGGATCCAATTGTACTCAAGTATAAAGAGAAGGCTTGCTAAGGCAAGCCAAGTAACTAACCTTACTATCGTTTCGATTAAAAGTTGATATTTGTATGATGACACGTGTAACGACCCAAAATTTTCTACTTAATTTTGATCCCTACTGTATACATATAATAAACATTGAATGCGAAAATACTTCATTTAAATCCCATAAAATGTAACCTTTATCTTAAAACACAGCCATAGACTTACGTGTTTCGAAAACACCTTTAAAACAACACTACAAAAGGCTAAATAAAATAAATAAACGTTTAAATTAAAAACATCCTATTCTAGTCCAAGTCTAGGAAAATAAATATCACTAACTTATGCATGTGCTATACTATGGTCTCAAGTTGCAATGTCGTCGTTAGCCGTACAGGAATGGCTTGCCTTAACTTAGAAAAATGTAGTAGCACATGGCTTGAGTATTCAAAGAAATACTTAGTAAGTAACGCCACTATTGGAGGTTAAATGCAAGAACATGCAAATGCAATGATGGGATCTATCATTTAAATCCATTTTCCTACGGTACTATCCTAACGGGTAATTTAGATGTGTAGTATATATTCTACACACGGCCCATATGTGCGAGTATGGACTCACCAGCTAGTTCGCACACTGTTGGGCCACCTTTCTTGTCAGGCGAGCATACTCTGGGAGCTCCTTAGGCCAGACACCCGTTATAACTAGTAACCGTCACGACAGCATTAGGTTAACCATAATGATCGTACCCATGCCTGACCCTCACAGTGTTATGATAAACATAACGATCGTTTTGATACAATCACGCATGCCGCACATGCATACAGACATACATTAATCGTAGCCACTAGATATATAATATTACAACCAATGTTGTCACATCATGGAACATACTAACATTTAAACACATGAGAACGAGCACATCATATCATATCATTAATCACAAAATACACATTCCCTATTGTATGCTTCAACTAATTAAAAATTTCTAATTCAAATAAACAAATAAATAAATAAATAAAAAAGAGGAACATATACCTAACGGTGACGGTGCATTTGCTGGAGGACCATGGACGTACCTTAGACCTACATCGTAGGTCAGTGTACAAGATCTATGACCTAACGCCTTGATAGCAACGGTAACTCCTCTAATTTTCTTTAACCTAATTAGCAAAGTTACCTTGCATTCATAAAGCAAAAATGCGAAAACTCATATAAAACAACCTTAATAACAACGACATGGCTTTTATAATCAGGTTCATAACACGAAGGATCAACCTAACTTGGGAATCCACCAACAACTAACTAGGAAAAATAAATGCAATTATTTATTATTCAAAGGAAATCTCGAAAAGAGCATCTACGGTCCTACAAGCCCTCCCTTTAACTTCCATGGCCTTCGCAATGTTCACCGTCAACTGTACAAGGGAGCCTTACCTTTACCTAAAAATGTAGGTAGCACATGGCTTATGTATTTTATAAAATAACCAGTAAGTTGCCCCACTGTTGGGGTTAGGCATACAATACACATTTAGAACACATGCAAATCACGTAAAGCACACATGCACAAATACAAGCATAAAAACTTGAGAGGGACTTGTCTTCCATTCCCTTTACATGGCCTTTTAAGTCCTTACTTTATCTGGGCAGGGTGGATGTGGTACTTCTCCACACACGGCCAACAGATGTAAATATGGGCCCACTAGGGCCTGGCTTGGTCGGGTACACGTGATACACGTTACCGGACGCCACAGAACAGGAAAGGGCTGCATGATATTATAGCGAGCATAATATGGAATGTTGGGTCCGTACCATCATAACATAACAGGGAAGTAAGCATATGCATGTGAGACACAAAATGCGTGAGGTCCCTAAAGCTTACTTCCATTGAACTCTATAAAATTATTTCTAGTTTACATTGGTCAATCGTTAAAAGTCTTGAAATGTTATATATCTGTAATTATATTTTTTGGTTACTGTGGTATAAAAGAAGTAGATAGAGTTATTTCAAGTTATTTTGTGCTTTCTTGCTCTCTGTATTTACTTTTCCCTCAATATTTAGTTTATGTTTTTTAATTCCTGAATCTCCTTCTTTTTTTTTATCTAGATTTACTCTGCTGCCTTTTAATTTTGTTCTCATGTATTGAGAATTTCTAGTGGATCCATGTTTCCAAACCTGAATTTCTAGTGGATCCATGTTTCCAAATCTAAACCATTGTAATAATTTAATGAAGATCTAACTATAATTGACTGTGATTTCAAAAAAAGAAATAGGATAAAAGAAAATGAAGATTTAATGTATACCTTGCTGATAAAATCTATCTTCACGTAAATCTCCATTGAATCTCAATTGGGTAAAGGTTATTCTCATTTTTTTCCTCAAGTAAATCTGACAATCGTCGTTTTTCTGTTTCTTTTTGCAGTAACGGTGACTTTCTGGCGTAAGGACGTATCGAGGAGAGATAATTGTGGGAAGGGATTTTCTGTTTCTTTTTGCAGTAATTGTGACTTTGTGGCGTAAGAATGTGTTGAGGAGAGTTAATTGTGGGAAGGAAAGCTATGATAAAAATGATATGATATGAAGAAAAATTTGAATAGGTTGTCTTACATGATAATGAAAAAAAAAATGTTGGGATCTCATGCATCAAGGAATAGCCTTCTTTTACGATGGTACAGACACGTACACTACGAGGCAGAAAATGACCATTATGTTTATCATAATGATACGACGGTCGCTACACCTAACGAGTGTCCGACATCAACAACTTCAGAGAATGCTCGCCCGACCATGAAAGGGGCCCAGGAGGTGTGCGAACCGACTGGTGGGTTCATACTCGCATGTGTGGACCGTTTGTATAATAGTAAATACACATCCAATTAACTCGTTATGTATGGCCACATAGGAATAGAGACTGATACGATAGGTCCTACACATGATTACATGTGTTTGTACCTAACCCCATTAGTGGAGTCACTTGCTGAGTATATGGTCACTTACAATATTCTTGGTTGAACAGAAGCATATGGTGGTTTTATTGGAAATTTATGTCATATGGGTACAAATTAAGTTAAAAAGTCGTGGAATAAGAGATTAAAAATTTGAACTTTCCACTCTTTTTTTTTTAACAAAAAATAATAATAATAAAAGGAACAACCAAGACTATATGAAGTTGTATAAACTATTAAGCATGAAAGAATTCTTGACTTTTGAACTTAAAAAGTATTAAACTTCTAAACAAACTATACTTATTTTTTTTATAAATCGTCATAGAAGT
>NW_019269122.1:0-4262 GCF_002738365.1 Cucurbita moschata
AAGTTGTAGTTGATAATTACACAAAAATTTCCCTAAATCCATGAATTCGTGTCCAATTAGTCAATCCTAAAGATTGTAACTAGCATATAGTAATTGAAGCTCCACATGAAGTAATTTAAAGTTCCCCCTACCTAACTAAAGTTTATCTCATCTTTAATAAAGCATGAATTGCACTGAAGTTCATGAAATGCTTATAGACTCCAACTCTGAGTACTATTAATGCAATTATGTTTCATATGAGTTTTTCATAAATGAAACTAAGGTGCATTCAATACAACTTTATTTTCTTGTCATACGAGGCAAAATAGAAAAATTAAATCAAACAAACTGATGAACTGAACCGAATCAATCCAACCAAAATTGATTAGTTTGTTTCTTTTGTTGGGTTGTTGGTTTATTTGATAACCCTTGTATATTATAACAATTCAACTTTTCGTTTTATAGCCATCCAACTACTAAGAGAAAAAAATATATTTGAGTAGAAGCTAAAAATATTGGGTGTTCAAGAAAAGGCATTTGGTTTAGTGGTATGATTCTCACTTGGGGTGTAAGAGGTTTTGAGTTCAATTCTTGAAATGCTTCTATGTCTAAATCTTTTCTTATCTAAGGACATCATATTAGAAATCAACCTAACTTCATATTCGACATTTTATACTTACCATCATGCTCTTAATACTCATAGTCTTTCTTAATATCCCATCCCAAGGCTTTATTCTCAGGACTTTCTTAATATCCCATCCCAAGGCTTTATTCTCAGGACTTTCTTAATATCCCATCCCAAGGCTTTATTCTCAGGACTTTCTTAATATCCCATCCCAAGGCTTTATTCTCAGGACTTCATGTGTTTCCTACAATACGCTTCATGTACGTTTCATGTGGTATAACAAGGGCATTTGGTATGAAAGACATTTACCAAGTAAATAAATACATTAAAACAACACAAGTGACACATATGTAAACTATGTTATGAATATTTTATTTCTATTACATCTTTCCTTATTTATGAAATAATGAGCGGAGATATTTTTCATTTTCACAAATACTGATGACGGGAGGGTTAGGATTTTTTAATGTAAGAATCGTGGGGATGTAGCTCAGATGGTAGAGCGCTCGCTTCCGATGTGGAAAGTACGGAGATCGATACCTTACATCTCCAAATGAATCGATCACTAAACCTATGAAATAATGAGCGGAGATATTTTTTCATTATCACTAAATATATTATTCCATCTTTCCTTATTTACGAAATAATAAGCGTAGATATTTTCATTATCACTAAATATATTATTCCATCTTTCCTTATTTACGAAATAATAAGCGTAGATATTTTCATTTTTACAATTATTGATGACGGGAGGTTTAAGGTTTTCTGATGTAAGAATCGTGGGGATGTAGTTCAGATAGTAGAGCGCTCACTTCTTATGTGGAAAGTACGGGGTTGATACCTTGCATCTCCAAATGAATCGATCACTAAATATATTATTTCTTTTCAATTTTTTCTTATTTACGACATAATGAGCAGGGATAGTTTTTCATGTCACTATTATTGATGACGAGACGTTTAGGATTTTGTGACATAAGAATCGTGGGGATGTAGCTCAAATGGTAGACCGCTTGCTTTGCATGCGAGAGGTACGGGGATAGATACCACGCATCTCCAAAATAAAACTATCTATTATTAAATATATTATTGAAAATTATTTCTTTTAAATTTTTCCTTATTCATGATAGGTTGAGTAGCGATATTTCTTCATTTTCACTATTATTGATGATGGAAAATTTAGGGTTTTGTGATGCAAGAATTGTGGGGATGTAGCTTCGTTTAGCATGCGAGAGGTACGAGGACTGATACCTCGCATCTCCAAAAGAAACTATTTATTATTAATATTTTATTTCTATTCAATATTTCCTTATTTATGACATAATATGCAAAGATACTTTATCATTTTCACAATTATTGATGAAAGGACGTTTAGGGTTTTCTGATGTAAGAATCGTAGGGATGTAGTTCAAATGGTAGAGCGTTCATCTCCCATGTGGAAAGTACGCGGATCAATACCTTGCATCTCCGATTGAACCGATTACTAAATATATTATTTCTTTTCAATTTTTTCTTATTTAGGACATAATGAGCCGGGATAGTTTTTCATTTTCACTATTACTGATGACGAGATGTTTAGGACTTTGTGACATAAGAATTGTGGGGATATAGCTTAGATAGTAGAGCACTCGCTTTGCATGCGAGAGGTATGGGGATCGATACCCTGCATCTCTAGATTTTCTTCATTTTCACTATTATTGATGATGGGAAATTTAGGGTTTTATGATGCAAGAATTGTGAGGATGTAGCTTATGATGCGAGAGGTATGGAGATTGATACCCTGCATCTCTAGATTTTCTTCATTTTCACTATTATTGATGATGGGAATTTGAGGGTTTTATGATGCAACAATTGTGGGGATGTACCTTTTTCTTCATTTTCACTATTATTGATGATGGGAATTTGAGGGTTTTATGATGCAACAATTGTGGGGATGTACCTTATGATGGGAAATTTAGGGTTTTATGACGCAAGAATTGTGGGGATGTAGCTTAGATGGTAGAGCTCATTTAGCATGCGATAGGTAAGGGGATATCCCGCATCTCCAAAAGAAACTATTTTTTTATTAATATTTTACTTCTATTCAACCTTTCCTTATTTATGACATAATTAGTGGAGATATTTTTTCATTTTCACTACATTTGATGACGGGACATTTAGGATTTTCTGATATAAGTATTGTGGGAATGTAGCTTAGATGGTAGATTGCTTGCTTAGCATGCTAGAGGTACGGGGATCGGATCGATACCCCATATCTCCAAAAGAAACTATTCGTTATTACTATTTTATTTCTATTCTATTTTTCCTTATTTATGACATAATGAATAGCGTTATTTTTTTATTTCACTATTATTGATGACGAGATGTTTAGGATTTTGTGACGTAAGAATCTTGAGGATATAGCTTAGATGGTAGAGCGTTTGCATCCCATGTGAGAAGTACTGGGATCGATACCATGCATCAACAATGGAAACGATTACTAAATATATTAGTTCTTTTAAATTTTTCCTTATTTACGACATAATGAGCGGGGATAGTTTTTCATTTTCAATATCATTGATGACGGGAAGTTTAGAGTTTTTTGATGTAAAATTGTGGGAATGTAGCATGCGAGAGATACGGGGATCGATACCTTGCATCTCCAAAAGAAACTATTCGTTATTACTATTTTATTTCTATTCAATATTTTCCTTATTTATGACATAATGAGTAGTGATATTTTTTCATTTTCACTATTATTCATGACGAGACGTTTAGGGTTTTGTGACATAAAAGTTTTGGAGATGTAGCTTAGATGGTAGAGCGCTCACTTTGCATGAGAGTTTTACAGGGATCGATAACCCACATCTCCAAAAGAAAGTACTTAATTTCTTATTATATTTTTTCATTTCCATTTTCCTTATTCATGACATGTTGGGTAGCAATATTTCTTCATTTTCACTGTTATTGATGACGGGAAATTTAGGGTTTTGTGATGCAAAAATTGTGGTGATGTAGTTCAGATGGTAGAGCGCTTGCTTAGCATGCGAGAGGTACGGGGATCGATACCCTGCATCTCCAAAAGTGAGAAATTATTTTTTTAAGTATGAGTTAATTTAACATGTTATGTATAAGGTGGGTAGGAGAGAATGCCATTTTTATAGATAAAAGAGAGTAATGTCCCACAAGCACATATAGAGAGAGAACTTATTGTAAGTAAAGAAAGCAATCTAGTAGTTATACTCCTTGTAGAGAGGGAATTTGATGAATTCCTCAAAAGATAAGAGCTTATAGGATGACGGTAATGCATATGACGGAACTTCTTCACAATTGCAATATCTAACCAATGAATATTACTGTCATTTATAGCTTCTATCACAATAATATAAAATTTGGGGTCAAAGCCTATATGGGACTGAAAAGACCATTCACCACACACCACACGCGTGTAAATTAAATTATATCTATCACCTCTGAAATTTTCCACGACAAACCTTCCAACAGCTTGCACTTCTTCATCATTGACATCCTTAATTGGAACTAGATTTTAAGGCGAATCTTCTCCACAACTCACTTTGAAACACTTTTATAGGTAGTTTCAACAAACTTACTTTGCTCCTGAATACTTTGGAGTTGAATATTTATAGTTGGAGAATGCTATTCAAATTGATAGAGTCGAATC
>NW_019269123.1:0-3052 GCF_002738365.1 Cucurbita moschata
ACGTCCCTATTAGGGTTCGATTTTAATCTCTCTTTTACTGTTCTATGCACTCCGTTTCTTCGAAATTATATTCTAATTCAACATCCCTGATCATTATCGACAGGAATTTTGAAAAACGTCAAACGTGGCTGGGTTTTTTATCATGTACTTCAAACGTCACAGATTAGGGTTTCGATTTTAAGCACTCTTTTATTGTTTCATGCACACCTCTTTTTACACTCCGTTTCTTCGACATTCTATTTTAAATCATCAAGCCTAATCATTCGCAACGAAAGTTTCAAAAAACGTCGACCGTGACTCAGTTTTTTTAGCACGTAATTCAAACGTCCCAGATTAGGGTTCGATTTTAATCTCTCTTTTATTGTTCTATGCACTCCGTTTCTTCGAAATTATATTCTAATTCAACATGCCTGATCATTATCGACAGGAATTTTGAAAAACGTCAAACGTGACTGGGTTTTTTTAGCATGTACTTCAAACGTCACAGATTAGGGTTTCGATTTTAAGCACTCTTGTACTGTTTTTTACACTCCGTTTCTTCGACATTCTATTTTAAATCATCAAGCCTAATCCTTCGAAACGAAAGTTTCAAAAAACGTCGACCTTGACTCAGTTTTTTTAGCACGTACTTCAACTTTCCCGATTAGGGTTCGATATTAATCTCTCTTTTATTATTCTATGCACTCCGTTTCTTCGAAATTATATTCTAATTCAACATGCCTCATCGTTATCGACAGGAATTTTGAAAAACGTCAAACGTGACTGGGTTTTTTAGCATGTACTTCAATCGTCACAGATTAGGTTTTTCGAATTAGGGTTTCGATTTTAAGCACTCTTTTATTGTTTCATGCACACCTCTTCTTAGAAATTCTATAATAATTCATTATGCCTGATCAGAATTAGGGTTTCGATTTTAAGCACTCTTTTATTGTTTCATGCACACCTCTTTTTTTTTATCATGCACTTCAAACGTCACAGATTAGGGTTTCCGAATGAGGGTTTCGATTTTAAGCACTCTTTTACTGTTTTTTACACTCCGTTTCTTCGACATTCTATTTTAAATCATCAAGCCTAATCATTCGCAACGAAAGTTTCAAAAAACGTCGACCGTGACTCAGTTTTTTTAGCACGTAATTCAAACGTCCCAGATTAGGGTTCGATTTTAATCTCTCTTTTATTGTTCTATGCACTCCGTTTCTTCGAAATTATATTCTAATTCAACATGCCTGATCATTATCGACAGGAATTTTGAAAAACGTCAAACGTGACTGGGTTTTTTTAGCATGTACTCCAAACATGACAGAATTAGGTGCTTAAAATAAAAGAGTGCTTAAAATCGAAACCTTAATTCGGAAACCCTAATCTGTGACGTTTGAAGTATATGATAACAAAAATCGAGTCACGGTCAACGTTTTTTGAAATTTCTGTGGCTAATGATCAGGTGCATCATGAATTATTATAGAATTTCTAAGAAGAGGTGTGCATGAAACAATAAAAGAGTTCTTAAAATCGAAACCCTAATTCGGAAACCCTAATCTGTGACGTTTGAAGTACATGATAAAAAAAAAACCGAGTCACGGTCAACGTTTGTCAAAATTTCTGTGGGTAATGATTAGGCATCATGAATTATTATAGAATTTCTAAGAAGAGGTGTGCATGAAACAATAAAAGAGTGCTTAAAATCGAAACCCTAATTCGGAAACCCTAATCTGTGACGTTTGAAGTACATGATAAAAAAAAACCGGAGTCACGGTCAACGTTTGTCAAAATTTCTGTGGGTAATGATTAGGCATCATGAATTATTATAGAATTTCTAAGAAGAGGTGTGCATGAAACAATAAAAGAGTGCTTAAAATCGAAACCCTAATTCGGAAACCCTAATCTGTGACGTTTGAAGTACATGCTAAAAAGACCCAGTCACGTTTGACGTTTTTCAAAATTCCTGTCGATAATGATCAGGCATGTTGAATTAGAATATAATTTCGAAGAAACGGAGTGCATAGAACAGTAAAAGAGAGATTAAAATCGAACCCTAATCTGGGACGTTTGAAGTACGTGCTAAAAAACTGAGTCACGGTCGACGTTTTTTGAAACTTTCGTTGCGAATGATTAGGCTTGATGATTTAAAATAGAATGTCGAAGAAACGGAGTGTAAAAAACAGTAAAAGAGTGCTTAAAATCGAAACCCTAATTCGGAAACCCTAATCTGTGACGTTTGAAGTACATGATAAAAAAAAACCGAGTCACGGTCAACGTTTTTCGAAATTTCTGTGGGTAATGATCAGGCATAATGAATTATTATAGAATTTCTAAGATGAGGTGTGCATGAAACAATAAAAGAGTGCTTAAAATCGAAACCCTAATTCGGAAACCCTAATCTGTGACGTTTGAAGTACATGATAAAAAAAAACCGAGTCACGGTCAACGTTTTTCGAAATTTCTGTGGGTAATGATCAGGCATAATGAATTATTATAGAATTTCTAAGATGAGGTGTGCATGAAACAATAAAAGAGTGCTTAAAATCGAAACCCTAATTCGGAAACCCTAATCTGTGACGTTTGAAGTACATGCTAAAAAGACCCAGTCACGTTTGACGTTTTTCAAAATTCCTGTCGATAATGATCAGGCATGTTGAATTAGAATATAATTTCGAAGAAACGGAGTGCATAGAACAGTAAAAGAGAGATTAAAATCGAACCCTAATCTGGGACGTTTGAAGTACGTGCTAAAAAACTGAGTCACGGTCGACGTTTTTTGAAACTTTCGTTGCGAATGATTAGGCTTGATGATTTAAAATAGAATGTCGAAGAAACGGAGTGTAAAAAAAAGAAAAAGAGTGCTTAAAATCGAAACCCTAATTCGGAAACCCTAATCTTTGACGTTTGAAGTACATGATAAAAAAAAACCGAGTCACCGTCAACGTTTTTCGAAATTTCTGTGGGTAATGATCAGGCAGAATGAATTATTATAGAATTACTAAGAAGAGGTGTCCATGAAACAATGAACGAGTGCTTAAAATCGACACCGTAATTCGAAAACTCTAATCTGTGA
>NW_019269123.1:3384-4250 GCF_002738365.1 Cucurbita moschata
TAATGATCAGGCATAATGAATTATTATAGAATTTCTAAGAAGAGGTGTCCATGAAACAATGAAAGAGTGCTTAAGATCGAAACCGTAATTCAAAAACTCTAATCTTTAACGTTTGAAGTACATGCTAAAAAAACGCAGTCACGGTTGACATCTTTCAAAATTCCGGTCGATAATGATCAGGCATGTTGAATTAGAATAGAATTTCGAAGAAACGGAGTGCAGAAAACAGTAACAGAGTGATTAAAATCGAACCCTAATCTGGGTCGTTTGAAGTACGTGCTAAAAAAACTGAGTCACGGTCGAAGGTTTTTGAAACTTTCGTTGCGAATGATTAGGCTTGATGATTTAAAATAGAATGTCGAAGAAACGGAGTGTAAAAAACAGTAAAAGAGTGCTTAAAATCGAAACCCTAATTCGGAAACCCTAATCTTTGACGTTTGAAGTACATGATAAAAAAAAACCGCGTCACCGTCAACGTTTTTCGAAATTTCTGTGGGTACTGATCAGGCATAATGAATTATTATAGAATTTCTAAGAAGAGGTGTCCATGATACAATGAAAGAGTGCTTAAAATCGAAACCGTAATTCAAAAACTCTAATCTTTGACGTTTGAAGTACATGCTAAAAAAACGCAGTCACGGTTGACGTCTTTCAAAATTCCGGTCGATAATGATCAGGCATGTTGAATTAGAATAGAATTTTGAAGAAACGGAGTGCAGAGAACTGTAAAAGAGAGATTAAATCGAACCCTAATCTGGGATGTTTGAAGTACATGCTAAAAAAACTAAGTCACGGTGGACGGTTTTTGAAACTTTCGTTGCGAATGATTAGGCTTGATGATTTAAACTAGAATGTCGAAGAAACGG
>NW_019269124.1:0-5847 GCF_002738365.1 Cucurbita moschata
AAGTTCAAAAACTCTAAACTGTGACGTTTGAAGTATGCGCTAAAAAAACTGAGTCACGGTCGACGTTCTTCGAAACTTTTGTGGGGAACGATTAGGCCTGATTATTTACAATAGATTTTCGAAGAAACGGAGTGAATAAAACAGACAAAGAGTGCTTCAAATTTAAACCCTAATTCGTAGACCCAAAACTGGGTCGTTTGAAGGACGTGATCAAAAAATTGAGTCACGGTCGACGTTTTTCGAAACTTTTGTGGGGAATGATTAGGCTTGATGATTTAGAATAGATTTTCGAAGAAACGAAGTTCATAAAACATGGAAAGTGTCTTCAACTCGAAACCCCAAACTGGGAGGCTTGAAGTTCAAGTTGAAAAAACTGAGTCACGGTTGACGTTTTCCGAAACTTTTGTGTTGAATTATTAGGCTTGATGATTTAGAATAGAATTTCGAAAAAATGGAGTGCATAAAACAGAGAAAAAGTGCTTCAAATCGAAACCCTAATTCGGAAACCCTACATTGGGACTTTTGAAGTACGTGATCAAAAAACCGAGTCACAGTCGAAGTTTTTCAAACCTTTTTTGGAGAATGATTATTTCGGATTATTTACAATAGAATTTCGAAGAAACGAAGTGCATAAAAAAGAAAAAGTCTGCTTCAAATTTAAACCCTAATTCGGAAACCCTAATTTTGGACGTTTGAAGTACATGCTCAAAAAACCGACTCACGGTCAACATTTTTCATAACTTTTGAGGGAAATGATTAGTCTTGATGATTTAGTATATTATTTCGAAGAAACGGAGTGCATAATGCAGAGAGAGTGTTCTTCAAATCGAAACCCTAAACTGGGAGGTTTGAAGTTCGAGCTCAAAAAAACCGAGTCACGGTCGACGTTTATTCGAAACTTTTGTGTGGAATTATTAGGCTTGATGATTTAGAATAGATTTTCGAAGACATGGAGTGCATGAAATAGAGAATAAGTGCTACAAATCGAAATCCTTATTCGGAAACCCTACACTGGTACGTTTAAAGGACGTGATCAAAAAATCGAGTCACGGTCGACGTTTTTCGAAACTTTTGTGGAGAATGATTATTTCTGATTATTTACAATAGAATTTCGAAGAAACGAAGTGCATAAAACAGAGAAAGTTTGCTTCAAATTTAAACCATAATTCGTAACCCCTAATTTGGGACGTTTGAAGTACATGCTCAAAAAACCGACTCACGGTCAACATTTTTTATAACTTTTGTGGGAAAGGATTAGTCTTGATGATTTAGTATATTATTTCGAAGAAACGGAGTGCATACTGCAGAGAGAGTGTTCTTCAAATCGAAACCCTAAACTAGGAGGTTTGAAGTTCGAGCACTAAAAAACCGAGTCACGGTCGACGTTTATTCGAAACTTTTGTGTGGAATTATTAGGCTTGATGATTTCGAATAGATTTTCGAAGACATGGAGTGCATAAAATAGAGAAAAAGTGCTACAAATCAAAATCCTTATTCGTAAACCCTACACTAGGACGTTTAAAGGACGTGATCAAAAAATTGAGTCACGGTCGACGTTTTTCGAAACTTTTGTGGGTTATGACTAGGGCTGATTATTTACAATAGATTTTTTAAGAAACGGAGTGCATAAAACAGAGAAAGTGTGCTTCAAATTTAAACCCTAATTCGGAAACCCAAAACTGGGACGTTTGAAGGACGTGATCAAAAAACCGAGTCACGGTCGACGTTTTTCGAAACTTTTGTGGGGAATTATTAGGCTGGATGATTTAGAATAGAATTTCGAAGAAATCGAGTGCATAAAAAAGAGAAAAACTGCTTCAAATCGAAACCCTAATTTGGAAACTGTAAACTGGGACGTTTGAAGTATGTGCTCAAAAAACCGAGTCACGGTCGACGTTTTTCGAAAGTTTTGTAGAGAATGATTATTTCCGATTATTTACAATAGAATTTCGAAGAAACGAAGTGCATAAAACAGACAAAGTGTGCTTCAAATTTAAACCATAATTCGTAACCCCTAATTTGGGACGTTAGAAGTACATGCTCAAAAAACTGACTCACGGTCAACATTTTTCACAACTTTTGTGGAAAATGATTAGTCTTGATGATTTAGTATATTATTTCGAAGAAACGGAGTGCATACTGCAGAGAGAGTGTTCTTCAAATCGAAACCCTAAACTGGGAGGTTTGAAGTTCGAGTTCAAAAAAACCGAGTCACGGTCGACGTTTATTCGAAACTTTTGTGTGGAATTATTAGGCTTGATGATTTAGAATAGATTTTCGAAGACATGGAGTGCATGAAATAGAGAAAAAGTGCTACAAATCGAAATCCTTATTCGGATACCCTACACTAGTACGTTTAAAGGACGTGATCAAAAAATCGAGTCACGGTCGACGTTTTTCGAAACTTTTGTGGGTTATGACTAGGGCTGATTATTTACAATAGATTTTTTAAGAAACGGAATGCATAAAACAGAGAAAGTGTGCTTCAAATTTAAACCCTAATTCGAAAACCCAAAACTGGGACGTCTGAAAGACGTGATCAAAAAACCGAGTCACAATCGACGTTTGTCGAAACTTTTGTGGGGAATTGTGAGGCTTGATGATTTAGAATAGAATTTCGAAGAAATCGAGTGCATAAAAAAGAGAAAAACTACTTCAAATCGAAACCCTAATTTGGAAACTGTAAACTGGGACGTTTGAAGTATGTGCTCAAAAAACCGTGTCACGGTCGACGTTTTTCTAAACTTTTGTGGAGAATGATTATTTCTTATTATTTACAATAGAATTTCGAAGAAACGAAGTGCATAAAACAGACAAAGTGTGCTTCAAATTTAAACCATAATTCGTAACCCCTAATTTGGGACGTTTGAAGTACATGCTCAAAAAACCGACTCACGGTCAACATTTTTCATAACTTTTGTGGGAAATGATTAATCTTGATGATTTAGTATATTATTTCGAAGAAACGGAGTGCATACTGCAGAAAGAGTGTTCTTCAAATCGAAACCCTAAACTGGGAGGTTTGAAGTTCGAGCTCAAAAAAACCGAGTCACGGTCGACGTTTATTCGAAACTTTTGTGTGGAATTATTAGGCTTGATGATTTAGAATAGATTTTCGAAGACATGGAGTGCATCAAATAGAGAAAAAGTGCTACAAGTCGAAATCCTTATTCGGAAACCCTACACTCGGACGTTTTTCGAAACTTTTGTGGGGAATGATTAGGCCTGATTATTTACAATAGATTTTCGAAGAAACGGAGTGCATAAAACAGAGAAAGTGTGCTTCAAATTTAAACCCTAATTCGGAAACCCGAAACTGGGACGTTTGAAAGACGTGATCAAAAAACCGAGTCACAGTCGACGTTTGTCGAAACTTTTGTGGGGAATTTTGAGGCTTGATGATTTAGAATAGAATTTCGAAGAAATCGAGTGCATAAAAAAGAGAAAAACTGCTTCAAATCGAAACCCTAATTTGGAAACTGTAAACTGGGACGTTTGAAGTACGTGCTCAAAAAACCGACTCACGGTCAACATTTTTCATAACTTTTGTGGGAAATGATTAATCTTGATGATTTAGTATATTATTTCGAAGAAACGGAGTGCATACTGCAGAAAGAGTGTTCTTCAAATCGAAACCCTAAACTGGGAGGTTTGAAGTTCGAGCTCAAAAAAACCGAGTCACGGTCGACGTTTATTCGAAACTTTTGTGTGGAATTATTAGGCTTGATGATTTAGAATAGAATTTCGAAGAAATCGAGTGCATAAAAAAGAGAAAAACTGCTTCAAATCGAAACCCTAAACTGGGAGGTTTGAAGTTCGAGCTCAAAAAAACCGAGTCACGGTCGACGTTTATTCGAAACTTTTGTGTGGAATTATTAGGCTTGATGATTTAGAATAGATTTTCGAAGACATGGAGTGCATCAAATAGAGAAAAAGTGCTACAAGTCGAAATCCTTATTCGGAAACCCTACACTCGGACGTTTAAAGGACGTGATCAAAAAATCGAGTCACGGTCTTCGTTTTTCGAAACTTTTGTGGGGAATGATTAGGCCTGATTATTTACAATAGATTTTCGAAGAAATGGAGTGCATAAAACAGACAAAGTGTGCTTCAAATTTAAACCCTAGTTTGGAAACCCGAAACTGGGACGTTTGATGGACGTGATCAAAAAACCGAGTCACGGTCGACGTTTTTCGAAACTTTTGTGGGGAATTATTAGGCTGGATGATTTAGAATAGAATTTCGAAGAAATCGAGTGCATAAAAAAGAGAAAAATTGCTTCAAATCGAAACCCTAATTTGGAAACTGTAAACTGGGACGTTTGAAGTATGTGCTCAAAAAACCGAGTCACGGTCGACGTTTTTCGAAACTTTTGTGGAGAATGATTATTTCTGATTATTTACAATAGAATTTCGAAGAAACGAAGTGCATAAAACAGACGAAGTGTGCTTCAAATTTAAACCATAACTCGTAACCCCTAATTTGGGACGTTTGAAGTACATGCTCAAAAAACCGACTCACGGTCAACATTTTTCATAACTTTTGTGGGAAATGATTAGTCTTGATGATTTAGTATATTATTTCGAAGAAACGGAGTGCATACTGCAGAGAGAGTGTTCTTCAAATCGAAACCTTCAACTGGGAGGTTTGAAGTTCGAGCTCAAAAAACACGAGTCACGGTCGACGTTTATTCGAAACTTTTGTATGGAATTATTAGGCTTGATGATTTCTAATTGATTTTCGACGACATGGAGTGCATAAAAGAGAGAAAAAGTGCTACAAATCGAAGTCCTTATTCGGAAACCCTACACTGGTACGTTTAAAGGACGTGATCAAAAAATCGAGTCACGGTCGACGTTTTTCGAAACTTTTGTGGGGAATGATTAGGCCTGATTATTTACAATAGATTTTCGAAGAAACGGGGAGTGCATAAAACAGCGAAAGTGTGCTTCAAATTTAAACCCTAATTCGGAAACCCGAAACTGGGACGTTTGAAGGACGTGATCAAAAAACCGAGTCACGTTCGACGTTTTTCGAAACTTTTGTGGGGAATTATTAGGCTGGATGATTTAGAATAGAATTTCGAAGAAATCGAGTGCATAAAAAAGAGAAAAATTGCTTCAAATCGAAACCCTAATTTGGAAACTGTAAACTGGGACGTTTGAAGTATGTGCTCAAAAAACCGAGTCACGGTCGACGTTTTTCGAAACTTTTGTGGAGAATGATTATTTCTGATTATTTACAATAGAATTTCGAAGAAACGAAGTGCATAAAACAGACAAAGTGTGCTTCAAATTTAAACCATAACTCGTAACCCCTAATTTGGGACGTTTGAAGTACATGCTCAAAAAACCGACTCACGGTCAACATTTTTCATAACTTTTGTGGGAAATGATTAGTCTTGATGATTTAGTATATTATTTCGAAGAAACGGAGTGCATACTGCAGAGAGAGTGTTCTTCAAATCCAAACCCTAAACTGGGAGGTTTGAAGTTCGAGCTCAAAAAAACCGAGTCACGGTCGACGTTTATTCGAAACCCCTAAACTGGGAGGTTTGAAGTTCGAGCTCAAAAAAACCGAGTCACGGTCGACGTTTATTCGAAACTTTTTGTGTGGAATTATTAGGCTTGATGATTTCGAATAGATTTTCGAAGACATGGAGTGCATAAAACTTTTTGTGTGGAATTATTAGGCTTGATGATTTCGAATAGATTTTCGAAGACATGGAGTGCATAAAAGAGAGAAAAAGTGCTACAAATCGAAGTCCTTATTCGGAAACCCTACACTGGTACGTTTAAAGGACGTGATCAAAAAATCGAGTCACGGTCGACGTTTTTCGAAACTTTT
>NW_019269125.1:0-4208 GCF_002738365.1 Cucurbita moschata
CAACAAATCGTTTACAAGAATTGTTGAGACATGCAACATGCAACCACAGGCAACACGCATTGGGCAATCATGACTGTGACATCTGCCCCAACACAATTTATTGGATGAGGCTGACTTTTGGTCTCTCGATGCGCTTCCAGCTGATCTCATAATGAGGAGTCTCTTCCAACCTACTAGGTGCTGTTGAAAATCACTTCTCGGTTTGTTGAGTCTTCATGTCTTCTCTATTCATGTCTTTCCTACTTTCTTCGCTTGAAACTTTTTCTTATTTGTATGATGTCATACCACCTGCTTCTGCTTGATGTCTTCTTGGTCGAAATAATAACGTTTCAAGTTACTAACGAGGACAACAAGGTTAGTCCGCATCCATAAGAGCAATTGGATTCTATGTGATGTCTTCGTAATCTTATGGATAACTTTCACTAGTCCATAGTATTTTCACACTAGTTTTTGGTTCTTGTTGCTTTGAACTCGAAGTTTATCTGAACTTAACTTATATGAACTTTTTATTTTTCTTGAAATTATTGTGGTTGACGCTTCCGACTGACCCTTCTTTTCATCCATCTAGATGATATTTCTTTGTGAACATGTGTTGCTTCAGTGGTTTGTTTCTCTCTCCCTTCTTCAGTATCTGACCTTGTTTTTGTCTCTCTTGGAGGGGATAAATCCATTTTTTGACCATGTTTGCGTCGTGGTGTTCATGTAGTGGCAACAAGGTTTCTATTGAGGTTGGCTCACTTGAGCTCCCCTTTTCAATTACATCAATAGGAGCAAGCATAAATTCATCATGGCTATGATTCTTTCTCAACTGTAGTATCGACATCATTTTCAACCCTCTTGGTTGATGGATGTTTTTCTGAATTATCGTCGGATTAGACTTCATTACTACTAGATATTTTGCTAGGGGCATGTAACTGACTTTGTGTTTCAGCAAGACGTTCATTCCTGACACGACTTCGAAGTCATCCATTTCAACAATCACTAAACAATTTGCCTAGTCCAAGGCTCCAGCTTGATTAGAGTTCTCATTGTGACTCTTAAGACAGGTAAAGCTTCCAATTTGACGGCGTTCATCTTTCCTATATCTTGATGCCAAAGGATGTTAAAATATTTTACATCGGTCTCCATCATGAGTTGTGGGTGGCTTTAGAGTTGACAATGGTGTTCCTTACTACTTTGTGCTTTACTCAAACCTTGACATACATAATATATATATATTCATTTAACTATAACACATATGGTCCATGGAAGAATTGTAGCTCTTATGCTCATTAATATTATAATGGCTACTACCTAAATTATAACCTAAAGTTGATAATTGATGTCCAAGTAGCCAACCCTAAATTTGTAATCATTGTGGAGTGATTGAAATTACAATGGAAGTAGTTTAAACTCCTAGTACCTTAAATGAAGTTGGTCTCTTCTAATAAAACACGAATTTCTCTTTAATATCATTAATATAATTATGCTTCATCTTAAACCTACTAACATGAAACTAAAACTGCGTTCAATTTAACTCTATTTTATTGTCATCTTGAATGACGTGTAGGATATTTCTTGATTTACCTTGATATTTCTTATTAGTTAAGCTTTTTGCAAAATCACAATTAGACAACAACAAAGATGAACTTGGGTCTGTTTATTATTTTAAAGAAAATTTCTTTCTCCATCTTATTCCTAATAACTCTGCAACTAAATTCATATTATGCTAAGAAACAAATTTTTTACTCGCAAGAAGTAAAATATGCAACTTTAACTAAAATTTCATCTAAACAAATTTTATTGCCATACAACATAGATGACAATTATAGCCTTCAAACAAAAAATAGAGTAGTTGTGGTGAACGGGATAGAAATTCTAGTGTTCATCCATAATATACAACCACTACCTAAATTATGACCTAAAAATTTGAAAACATAAGTTGTAGTTGAAAATTACATAAAACAATCCCCTAAATCCAAGAACTCGTGTCCAATTAATAAATCCTAAAGATAGTAGCTAACATAGAGTAATTGAAGCTCCACATGAAGTAATTTAAAGTTCCAGTTACTTAACTAAAGTTTATCTGTCTTTAATGAAGCATGAGTTGCACTTAAGTTCATGAAATGTTTATAGACTCCAACTCTTAGTACTATTAATGCAATTATGTTTCATATGAGTTTGTCATAAATGAAACTAAGGTATGATTCTCGCTTAGGGTGTGAGAGGTCCCAAGTTCAATTCTTGGAATGCCCCTATGTTCATTCATCAAAAGATGAGCCTAAAAAATGGAACCATCAAATTTTTACACTACTATTCTTTTTTTCTTCTCTCTGCAGTAATTATCTTTTTTAGAACATAACTTTTATTATTTTTACACTACTTCTATTCTTTTTTAACATAACTTTTATTCTTTTTACACTACTTCTATTCTTTTTTCTTCTCTTCTCTACATTAATTATCTTTCTATAATTACAGTAATTATCTTTCTACAGTAATTATCTTTTTTAGAACATAACTTTTATTCTTTAGAACATAACTTTTATTCTTTTTACACTACTTCTATTCTTTTTTCTTCTCTTCTCTACATTAATTATCTTTCTATAGTAATTATTTTTTTACACTACTTCTATTCTTTTTTTCTTCTCTCTACAGTAATTATCGTAAACCCTATGTAAATAATTTAACAGCGGTCTAGATTTAAAAGATATAATAATAATTGCTCATGGATTTCATTAACAAAGAAAATAAATGAAATAATGATGATACATTCCATAAACAACTTAATATATGGTCCATTATAAGGGCATTTGGTGTAGTGGTATGATTCTTGCTTTGGGTGCAAGAGGTCTTGAGTTCAATTCTCGAAATGCCCCTCCAAAAGAAAACAAAGCACAATTTTGAAAGGAAAAAAAATAAAAAAATAAAATAGTTTTCAATGGGCCTAACCCAAAGGAATGCGTGTGCATTGCTTCAACTTATATAAATTTCATATATAGACTAGCAACTAAGAATTAAAGATCGACTACAATGACATTTGGTCTAAGTGGTATGATTATTGTTTTGGGTGTGAGAGAATTCTCAAAATGCCCCCAACAATATTATATCAAAATGAATTAAGCAAGATAATATAATTTAAAATGTGATTTTTAAACATTGAACCAAGAACATGAGAATAGAGAATGAAACATATTCTTGGAAGAATAAAGACCGTCTCGAGCCCGACTTCAAAAAGAGCATTACACAAATTGTTCATTCTTCAAATTGTTCATTCTTTCTAGGAACTTTTCATAACCGATGAAGAAGTTTCAGAGAGCCATAGGTTCGAATCCTGTCACCTTGATGTGGTATTCTCATGGGCCGAAGTGCAAAGCCCCATAGCCTATCCGTGGTCAGGAAGGCAGGCGAACCGCGCACACTGAAAAAAAAAAAGCACACGTAGAATTGTCATTCTTTTGTCTTTTGAAACCCCTTACCTTATCAGTCATCAGGCAGGTTTTTTGTATCATATATCGAGATAATTATTATGAAAAAGCTATTCCACTAGTGTGACTTAGATACCCTTTCTTTGTAGTATCAGTCATGCTATTTGAATAGCTTGAAGTCATCATAGCCTCTCCACCGGTTCCGAAGACTCCTTCGGCATCAATGTGCTCCAATGAAAGAGATCAGACCCTTTCCTGAACTAGAACCGGGCACAAAACGCCGAGGAGAAAGTCGAAAGCAAGCTCTTTTCGCGTATACGCAATCTTGAAACCCAATTAGCTCATGGACTGTCTCCTCAACCCTGGCGAGTATGAGTGCTTGGTAAGAGAGAATGTTGAATGAGAAAGACATTCGATTACGCCAACATTCGCAACTACCAAAGTGCGTTAAACCTAGTAGAGATCTTCGACCTAACGATAATGGAACTTCAAGCCCATTTAATCAATCCACTTTGTACCTTATTGTTGACCGAATCGGATGCACGCCAGGCCTAAATTGTCTCTCAGTCACCAAGAGAGGAAAGGAAAATCAGATCCGAAGTTTACGAATCGAAGAGAAAGTGGATATGAGTTCTACACGCTTTCATTTTCAAAATCTTCGCTTGCCTATAGTAGTTTATTCAGGATCTGAATTCCTTGATCATTTCTTTGGTGGATAACACAAATGAAATCGTTTCCCTGACCGCCCATCTTATAAGTCCATTCTTGTCTTGTTGGTTTGTTGTACTATTCTATACCTCTCTC
>NW_019269126.1:0-978 GCF_002738365.1 Cucurbita moschata
AATGGGCAAAAAAGTTCCTATGTTAACACCTTTGGATTTTGAGTGCAAAATGGCCCGGAAGGGAAAGTGAAAATAATTCGTATTTTAACCATTTAGATGTGTAAGATTCTTAAACTTGAGCGTTTCCTTACAAATTCGTCGAAAAACATCGAAGGAAACAAAGGTTTTTCACGTAGCCATTCGGGTGCCTCCACGAGGGTCTTTTCGTAAGGGTTGAGGTTGTGAAGTCTTTTCGACACGAGTAAATGTTTTTTTTCTTCCATATTTTAAGCTTAGGACAATCTTTAGTGGATATGGTATGATACTAAAACGAGAAAACAACTTTTCAGATCGAGTTAACGACCCTGTCTCAATGGGCAAAAAAAGTTCCTATGTTAACACCTATGGATTTTGAGTGCAAAATGGCCCGGAAGCGAAAGTGAAAAAAAGTCGTATTTTCACCATTTATATGTGTAAGACTCTTAAACTTGAGCGTTTCCTTACAGATTCGTCGAAAAACATCGAAAGAAACAAAGGTTTTTCACGTAGGCATTCGGGTGCCTCCACGAGAGACTTTTCGTAAGGGTTGAGGTTGTGAAGTTTTTTCGACACGAGTAAATGCTTTTTTTCTTCCATATTTTAAGCTTAGGACAATCTTATGTGGATATGGTATGATACTAAAACGAGAAAACATCTTTTCAGATCGAGTTAACGACCCTGTCTCAATGGGCAAAAAAGTTCCTATGTTAACACCTTTGGATTTTGAGTGCAAAATGGCCCGGAAGCGAAAGTGAAAAATATTCGTATTTCAAACATTTATATGTGTAAGATTCTTAAACTTGAGCGTTTCCTTAAAGATTCATCGAAAAACATCGAAAGAAACAAAGGTTTTTCACGTAGCCATTCGGGTGCCTCCACGAGGGTCCTTTCGTAAGGGTTGAGGTTGTGAAGTCTTTTCGACACGAGTAAATGTTTTTTTTCTTCCATATTTTCAGCTTA
>NW_019269126.1:1148-3755 GCF_002738365.1 Cucurbita moschata
GAGAAAACATCTTTTCAGATCGAGTTAACGACCCTGTCTCAATGGGCAAAAAAGTTCCTATGTTAAAACCTTTGGATTTTGAGTGCAAAATGGCCCGGAAGCGAAAGCGAAAAATATTCGTATTTCAACCATTTATATGTGTAAGATTCTTAAACTTGAGCGTTTCCTTACAGATTCGTCGAAAAACATCGAAAGAAACAAAGGTTTTTCACGTAGCCATTCGGGTGCCTCCACGAGGGTCTTTTCGTAAGGGTTGAGGTTGTGAAGTCTTTTCGACACGAGTAAATGTTTTTTTTCTTCCATATTTTAAGCTTAGGACAATCTTTAGTGGATATGGTATGATACTAAAACGAGAAAACAACTTTTCAGATCGAGTTAACGACCCTGTCTCAATGGGCAAAAAAAGTTCCTATGTTAACACCTATGGATTTTGAGTGCAAAATGGCCCGGAAGCGAAAGTGAAAAAAAGTCGTATTTTCACCATTTATATGTGTAAGACTCTTAAACTTGAGCGTTTCCTTACAGATTCGTCGAAAAACATCGAAAGAAACAAAGGTTTTTCACGTAGACATTCGGGTGCCTCCACGAGGGTCCTTTCGTAAGGGTTGAGGTTGTGAAGTCTTTTCGACACGAGTAAATGTTTTTTTTCTTCCATATTTTAAGCTTAGGACAATCTTACGTGGATATGGTATGATACTAAAACGAGAAAACATCTTTTCAGATCGAGTTAACGACCCTGTCTCAATGGGCAAAAAAGTTCCTATGTTAACACCTTTGGATTTTGAGTGCAACATGGCCCGGAAGCGAAAGTGAAAAATATTCGTATTTCAACCATTTATATGTGTAAGATTCTTAAACTTGAGCGTTTCCTTACAGATTCGTCGAAAAACATCGAAAGAAACAAAGGTTTTTCACGTAGCCATTCGGGTGCCTCCACGAGGGTCTTTTCGTAAGGGTTGAGGTTGTGAAGTCTTTTCGACACGAGTAAATGTTTTTTTCTTCCATATTTTAAGCTTAGGAAAATCTTACGTGGATATGGAATGATACTAAAACGAGAAAACATCTTTTCAGATCGAGTTAACGACCCTGTCAAAAATGGGCAAAAAAGTTCCTATGTTAACACCTTTGGATTTTGAGTGCAACATGGCCCGGAAGCGAAAGTGAAAAATATTCGTATTTTAACCATTTATATGTGTAAGATTCTTAAACTTGAGCGTTTCCTTACAGATTCGTCGAAAAACATCGAAAGAAACAAAGGTTTTTCACGTAGCCATTCGGGTGCCTCCACGAGGGTCTTTTCGTAAGGGTTGAGGTTGTGAAGTCTTTTCGACACGAGTAAATGTTTTTTTTCTTCCATATTTTAAGCTTAGGACAATCTTTAGTGGATATGGTATGATACTAAAACGAGAAAACATCTTTTCAGATCGAGTTAACGACCCTGTCTCAATGGGCAAAAAAGTTCCTATGTTAACACCTTTGGATTTTGAGTGCAACATGGCCCGGAAGCGAAAGTGAAAAATATTCGTATTTCAAACATATATATATGTAAGATTCTTAAACTTGAGCGTTTCCTTAAAGATTCGTCGAAAAACATCGAAAGAAACAAAGGTTTTTCACGTAGCCATTCGGGTGCCTCCACGAGAGACTTTTCGTAAGGGTTGAGGTTGTGAAGTCTTTTCGACACGAGTAAATGTTTTTTTTCTTCCATATTTTAAGCTTAGGACAATCTTTAGTGGATATGGTATGATACTAAAACGAGAAAACATCTTTTCAGATCGAGTTAACGACCCTGTCTCAATGGGCAAAAAAGTTCCTATGTTAACACCTTTGGATTTTGAGTGCAAAATGGCCCGGAAGCGAAAGTGAAAAATATTCGTATTTTAACCATTTATATGTGTAAGATTCTTAAACTTGAGCGTTTCCTTACAGATTCGTCGAAAAACATCGAAAGAAACAAAGGTTTTTCACGTAGCCATTCGGGTGCCTCCACGAGGGTCTTTTCGTAAGGGTTGAGGTTGTGAAGTCTTTTCGACACGAGTAAATGTTTTTTTTCTTCCATATTTTAAGCTTAGGACAATCTTTAGTGGATATGGTATGATACTAAAACGAGAAAACAACTTTTCAGATCGAGTTAACGACCCTGTCTCAATGGGCAAAAAAAGTTCCTATGTTAACACCTATGGATTTTGAGTGCAAAATGGCCCGGAAGCGAAAGTGAAAAAAAGTCGTATTTTCACCATTTATATGTGTAAGACTCTTAAACTTGAGCGTTTCCTTACAGATTCGTCGAAAAACATCGAAAGAAACAAAGGTTTTTCACGTAGCCATTCGGGTGCCTCCACGAGGGTCTTTTCGTAAGGGTTGAGGTTGTGAAGTCTTTTCGACACGAGTAAATGTTTTTTTTATTCCATATTTTAAGCTTAGGACAATCTTACGTTGATATGGTATGATACTAAAACGAGAAAACATCTTTTCAGATAGAGTTAACGACCCTGTCAAAAATGGGCAAAAAGGTTCCTATGTTAACACCTTTGGATTTTGAGTGCAAAATGGCCCGGAAGCGAAAGTGAAAAATATTCGTATTTCAAACATTTATATGTGTAAGAT
>NW_019269126.1:3890-4153 GCF_002738365.1 Cucurbita moschata
GGTTGTGAAGTCTTTTCGACACGAGTAAATGTTTTTTTTCTGCCATATTTTAAGCTTAGGACAATCTTACGTGGATATGGTATGATACTAAAAGGAGAAAACATCTTTTCAGATCGAGTTAACGACCCTGTCTCAGTGGGCAAAAAAGTTCCTATGTTAACACCTATGGATTTTGAGTGCAAAATGGCCCGGAAGAGAAAGAGAAAAATATTCGTATTTCAAACATTTATATGTGTAAGATTCTTAAACTTGAGCGTTTCCTT
>NW_019269127.1:0-497 GCF_002738365.1 Cucurbita moschata
AAGCTGGGAACGCGCCAAAGATCTGAACTCCGCCGCCACCCACATCGCAAGGTATGAAAGTAGTCGGTTGACAGGGACGTCAACCAATTAGGTGGGGGAGGATGTCACGGTCATGCTTGTCCAGGGCTTGTCTCCCATGGCCGCATGCCCATGACAAGCCAAACCCTTGTCATGTCTTTTCATTCTAGTGTTTTTCCTTTTGTAATTCTAAAGCGTATGACACCTCAAAAATATCATGTCTACGCCTGCCAGGACTAAAATGGTCCAGAATGTACTATAGGGGGATATGACTAGTCGTCAACTTCTCCCTACCCAAGGTTATATATGCTAAGCCGTTGTTATCTTTCTCTTGCTTGCTATATAACGTCTCTTTCTAAAATCTCTCTTTCAAAATCTCTCTCTCCCCTCGTTTTCTAAAACCTTCTTTTAAAACCGAGGCTAGAGGCTCGACCGTACGTCGCTTGGCCGTAGGCGACGCAAGAACAAATAGGCTAAAC
>NW_019269127.1:859-3654 GCF_002738365.1 Cucurbita moschata
GCCAGCAAAGAACGCATACCGGATGGCTCCGCCCGAGCTAGCCGAATTGAGGAAACAACTGGATGAGTTGTTGAAGGCGGGGTTCATTCGCCTGGCAAAGGCCCCTTATGGAGCCCCCGTACTATTCCAGAAGAAGAAAGATGGGACGTTGCGCCTGTGCATAGACTATAGAGCCTTAAACAAGGTGACAGTACGCAACAAATATCCTCTGCCGATAATATCCGACTTGTTCGACCAACTTCACGGGGCCAAGTACTTCACGAAGTTGGACTTACGATCAGGATATTATCAAGTACGTATTGCCGAAGGGGACGAACCCAAGACGACGTGCGTAACAAGATATGGAGCCTTCGAATTCCTAGTAATGCCCTTTGGCTTGACAAACGCTCCAGCTACGTTCTGCACGTTGATGAACCAGGTTTTCTACGAATACCTGGATCAGTTCGTCATAGTATACCTCGACGACATTGTTGTTTACAGTACAACCCTCGAGGAACACAAAGTGCATTTGAAGTTAGTGTTTGACAAGCTCCGACAGAACCAGCTGTATGTGAAGAAGGAGAAATGTGCATTCGCACAAACATGCATCAACTTCCTTGGACATGTCGTCAGATGTGGACAAATTAGTATGGATAGCGACAAGATAAAAGCTATCCAAGAATGGAAGGTTCCTACTTCCGTATCTGAATTGCGGTCCTTCTTAGGACTAGCCAACTATTATAGGCGGTTCGTCGAAGGGTTTTCACGACGAGCCGCCCCATTGACTGAACTGTTGAAGAAAGACCACCCTTGGTCGTGGTCGAATGATTGTCAAATGGCCTTTGAAAATCTGAAAACAACCATGACGAGGGGTCCTGTCCTCGGGTTGGTAGACGTCACTAAGCCATTTGAAGTTGAAACCGATGCTTCCGACTTTGCTCTCGGTGGAGTCCTTATTCAAGAAGGCCACCCCATCGCCTACGAAAGTCGAAAGCTCAACGATGCCGAACGAAGATACACGGTCTCCGAGAAGGAAATGCTGGCTGTAGTCCATTGCCTTCGAGTCTGGAGACAGTATCTCTTAGGATCACAGTTCGTAGTGAAGACGGATAACAGCGCCACTTGCCACTTCTTTGAGCAACCGAAGTTAACAGCAAAACAAGCCCGGTGGCAGGAATCGTTGGCCGAATTCGACTTCAAGTTCGAACACAAAGCAGGAAAGAGTAATCAAGCAGCCGACGCGCTGAGTCGGAAGGGCGAACATGCGGCCCTGTGCATGTTAGCCCATATTCACTCAAGTAAGATCGATGGATCGATGCGCGACATCATCAAGGAACATTTACACAAAGACCCATCGGCCAAAGCTGTTGTCGAACTAGCCAAGGCTGGAAAGACACGGCAGTTTTGGGTTGAGGGGGACCTCCTGATAACCAAAGGAAACAGATTGTACGTCCCAAGAACGGGAGAACTGAGGAAGAAGCTCATTCAAGAATGTCACGATACCTTGTGGGCCGGACATCCAGGGTGGCAAAGAACATACGCCCTAATAAAGAAGGGGTACTTCTGGCCAAACATGCGAGACGACATCATGCAATACACCAAGACGTGCCTCATCTGCCAACAGGATAAGGTCGAGAAAGCCAAAGTCTCTGGACTCTTGGAACCTCTACCTGTGCCAACGAGACCCTGGGAAAGTGTATCTCTGGACTTCATAACGCACCTCCCAAAGGTCGGGGAATATGACGCCATCTTGGTCATTGTAGACCGATTCTCCAAATATGCGACATTCATCCCCACTCCCAAATTATGCTCGGCGGAACTTACAGCCCAACTGTTTTTCAAACACGTTGTAAAGTTATGGGGCATTCCGTCGAGCATCATCAGTGATAGGGATGGCAGATTCATTGGGACGTTCTGGACTGAGTTATTCGCTTTCTTGGGAACAACCTTGAACATCTCCTCGAGTTATCACCCTCAGACCGATGGACAGACAGAACGGTTCAATTGCTTGCTCGAAGAATACTTACGTCACTTCGTCGACGCTCGCCAAAAGAACTGGATACAATTGTTAGATGTCGCCCAATTTTGCTTCAACTGCCAAACCAGCTCGTCTACAGGGAAGAGTCCCTTCGAAATTGTAAGTGGACGACAACCGGCCTTACCCCATATTATTGATCATCCTTATGCAGGAAAAAACCCTCAAGCTCACAACTTTACGAGGGAATGGAAGCAGACGACAGATATAGCCCGGGCATATTTAGAGAAGGCTTCCAAGCATATGAAGAAATGGGCGGACAAGAAGCGTCGCCCCCTTCATTTTCGTGCAGGAGATCAAGTCCTTATCAAGCTGAGACCAGAACAGATCAGATTTCGAAGCCGAAAGGACCAGAGACTAGTTCGTAAATATGAAGGCCCGGTTGAAGTCCTTAAAAAGATTGGGGCTACCTCCTACCGAGTTGCACTACCCACATGGATGAAAATCCACCCCGTCATTCATGTGAGCAACTTGAAGCCCTATCACCCTGATCCAGACGACGACCAACGCAATGCAACCACAAGACCGAACATCGATCTGAAGCAAAAAGAAACAAAGGAAGTGGAAGAGATCCTAGCCGACAGGGTTAGGAAGATAGGAAGACCTGTACGGACGATTCGTGAATTCCTTGTCAAATGGAAGAATCTCCCTACAGAGGAAACAAGCTGGGAACGCGCCAAAGATCTGAACTCCGCCGCCACCCACATCGCAAGGTATGAAAGTAGTCGGTTGACAGGGACGTCAACCAATTAGGTGGGGGAGGATGTCACGGTCATGCTTG
>NW_019269128.1:0-277 GCF_002738365.1 Cucurbita moschata
CCGTTACTTCGAAATTCTATTCTAAATCATCAAGCCTAATATTCGACGCAAAAGTTTCAAAAAACGTCGACCGTGACTCGGCTTTTTTAGCACGTTCTTCGAAGTTCCAAAACCAGGGTTTCCGAATTAGGGTTTCGATTTTAAGCACTCCTTTACTGTTTTCTGCACTTCGTTACTGCGTTATTCTATTCTAAATTATCAAGCCTAATCATTCGCCGCAAAAGTTTCAAAAAATGTCGACCGTGACTCGGCTTTTTTAGCACGTTCTTCGAATGTC
>NW_019269128.1:287-4194 GCF_002738365.1 Cucurbita moschata
TTAAGCACTCTTTTACTGTTTTCTGCACTTCGTTACTTCAAAATTCTATTCTAAATCATCAAGCCTAAACATTCGCCGCAAAAGTTTCGAAAAACGTCGACCGTGACTCGGCTTTTTTAGCACGATCTTCGAATGTCCAAACTTAAGGTTTCTATATTAGGGTTTCGATATTAAGCACTCTTTTACTGTTTTCTGCTTTCCGTTACTTCGGAATTCTATTCTAACTTATCAAGCCTAATCATTCCCCGCAAAAGTTTCAGAAAACGTGGATCGTGACTCTGTTTTTTTAGCACGTACTACGATTTCCAAAATCAGGGTTTTCGATTAAGGGTTTCGATTTTAAGCACTCTTTTACTGTTTTCTGCACTCCGTTACTTCGAAATTCTATTCTAAATCATCAAGCCTAATCATTCGCCGCAACAGTTTCGAAAAACGTCGACCGTGACTCGGCTTTTTTAGAACGTTCTTCGAATGTCCAAAATCAAGGTTTCCGAATTAGGGTTTCGATTTTAATTACTCTTTTATTGTTTTCTGCAATCCGTTACTTCGAAATTCTATTCTAAATCATCAAGCCTAATATTCGACGCAAAAGTTTCAAAAAACGTCGACCGTGACTCGGCTTTTTTAGCACGTTCTTCGAAGTTCCAAAACCAGGGTTTCCGAATTAGGGTTTCGATTTTAAGCACTCTTTTACTGTTTTCTGCACTCCGTTACTTCGAAATTCTATTCTAAATCATCAAGCCTAATCATTCGCCGCAAAAGTTTCGAAAAACGTCGACCGTGACTCGGCTTTTTTAGCACGTTCTTCGAAGTTCCAAAACCAGGGTTTCCGAATTAGGGTTTCGATTTTAAGCACTCTTTTACTGTTTTCTGCACTCCGTTACTTCGAAATTCTATTCTAAATCATCAAGCCTAATCATTCGCCGCAAAAGTTTCGAAAAACGTCGACCGTGACTCGGCTTTTTTAGCACGTTCTTCGAATGTCCAAAATCAGGGTTTCCGAATTAGGGTTTCGATTTTAAGCACTCTTTTATTGTTTTCTGCAATCCGTTACTTCGAAATTCTATTCTAAATCATCAAGCCTAATCATTCGCCGCAACAGTTTCGAAAAACGTCGACCGTGACTCGGCTTTTTTAGCACGTTCTTCGAAGTTCCAAAACCAGGGTTTCCGAATTAGGGTTTCGATTTTAAGCACTCTTTTACTGTTTTCTGCACTCCGTTACTTCGAAATTCTATTCTAAATCATCAAGCCTAATCATTCGCCGCAACAGTTTCGAAAAACGTCGACCGTGACTCGGCTTTTTTAGCACGTTCTTCGAAGTTCCAAAACCAGGGTTTCCGAATTAGGGTTTCGATTTTAAGCACTCTTTTACTGTTTTCTGCACTCCGTTACTTCGAAATTCTATTCTAAATCATCAAGCCTAATCATTCGCCGCAACAGTTTCGAAAAACGTCGACCGTGACTCGGCTTTTTTAGCACGTTCTTCGAAGTTCCAAAACCAGGGTTTCCGAATTAGGGTTTCGATTTTAAGCACTCTTTTACTGTTTTCTGCACTCCGTTACTTCGAAATTCTATTCTAAATCATCAAGCCTAATCATTCGCCGCAACAGTTTCGAAAAACGTCGACCGTGACTCGGCTTTTTTAGCACGTTCTTCGAAGTTCCAAAACCAGGGTTTCCGAATTAGGGTTTCGATTTTAAGCACTCTTTTACTGTTTTCTGCACTCCGTTACTTCGAAATTCTATTCTAAATCATCAAGCCTAATCATTCGCCGCAACAGTTTCGAAAAACGTCGACCGTGACTCGGCTTTTTTAGCACGTTCTTCGAAGTTCCAAAACCAGGGTTTCCGAATTAGGGTTTCGATTTTAAGCACTCTTTTACTGTTTTCTGCACTCCGTTACTTCGAAATTCTATTCTAAATCATCAAGCCTAATCATTCGCCGCAACAGTTTCGAAAAACGTCGACCGTGACTCGGCTTTTTTAGCACGTTCTTCGAAGTTCCAAAACCAGGGTTTCCGAATTAGGGTTTCGATTTTAAGCACTCTTTTACTGTTTTCTGCACTCCGTTACTTCGAAATTCTATTCTAAATCATCAAGCCTAATCATTCGCCGCAACAGTTTCGAAAAACGTCGACCGTGACTCGGCTTTTTTAGCACGTTCTTCGAAGTTCCAAAACCAGGGTTTCCGAATTAGGGTTTCGATTTTAAGCACTCTTTTACTGTTTTCTGCACTCCGTTACTTCGAAATTCTATTCTAAATCATCAAGCCTAATCATTCGCCGCAACAGTTTCGAAAAACGTCGACCGTGACTCGGCTTTTTTAGCACGTTCTTCGAAGTTCCAAAACCAGGGTTTCCGAATTAGGGTTTCGATTTTAAGCACTCTTTTACTGTTTTCTGCACTCCGTTACTTCGAAATTCTATTCTAAATCATCAAGCCTAATCATTCGCCGCAACAGTTTCGAAAAACGTCGACCGTGACTCGGCTTTTTTAGCACGTTCTTCGAAGTTCCAAAACCAGGGTTTCCGAATTAGGGTTTCGATTTTAAGCACTCTTTTACTGTTTTCTGCACTCCGTTACTTCGAAATTCTATTCTAAATCATCAAGCCTAATCATTCGCCGCAACAGTTTCGAAAAACGTCGACCGTGACTCGGCTTTTTTAGCACGTTCTTCGAAGTTCCAAAACCAGGGTTTCCGAATTAGGGTTTCGATTTTAAGCACTCTTTTACTGTTTTCTGCACTTCGTTACTTCGAAATTCTATTCTAAATCATCAAGCCTAATCATTCGCCGCAACAGTTTCGAAAAACGTCGACCGTGACTCGGCTTTTTTAGCACGTTCTTCGAAGTTCCAAAACCAGGGTTTCCGAATTAGGGTTTCGATTTTAAGCACTCTTTTACTGTTTTCTGCACTCCGTTACTTCGAAATTCTATTCTAAATCATCAAGCCTAATCATTCGCCGCAACAGTTTCGAAAAACGTCGACCGTGACTCGGCTTTTTTAGCACGTTCTTCGAAGTTCCAAAACCAGGGTTTCCGAATTAGGGTTTCGATTTTAAGCACTCTTTTACTGTTTTCTGCACTCCGTTACTTCGAAATTCTATTCTAAATCATCAAGCCTAATCATTCGCCGCAACAGTTTCGAAAAACGTCGACCGTGACTCGGCTTTTTTAGCACGTTCTTCGAAGTTCCAAAACCAGGGTTTCCGAATTAGGGTTTCGATTTTAAGCACTCTTTTACTGTTTTCTGCACTCCGTTACTTCGAAATTCTATTCTAAATCATCAAGCCTAATCATTCGCCGCAACAGTTTCGAAAAACGTCGACCGTGACTCGGCTTTTTTAGCACGTTCTTCGAAGTTCCAAAACCAGGGTTTCCGAATTAGGGTTTCGATTTTAAGCACTCTTTTACTGTTTTCTGCACTCCGTTACTTCGAAATTCTATTCTAAATCATCAAGCCTAATCATTCGCCGCAACAGTTTCGAAAAACGTCGACCGTGACTCGGCTTTTTTAGCACGTTCTTCGAAGTTCCAAAACCAGGGTTTCCGAATTAGGGTTTCGATTTTAAGCACTCTTTTACTGTTTTCTGCACTCCGTTACTTCGAAATTCTATTCTAAATCATCAAGCCTAATCATTCGCCGCAACAGTTTCGAAAAACGTCGACCGTGACTCGGCTTTTTTAGCACGTTCTTCGAAGTTCCAAAACCAGGGTTTCCGAATTAGGGTTTCGATTTTAAGCACTCCTTTACTGTTTTCTGCACTTCGTTACTGCGTTATTCTATTCTAAATTATCAAGCCTAATCATTCGCCGCAAAAGTTTCAAAAAATGTCGACCGTGACTCGGCTTTTTTAGCACGTTCTTCGAATGTCAAAACTCAGGGTTTCCGAATTAGGGTTTCGAT
>NW_019269129.1:0-4002 GCF_002738365.1 Cucurbita moschata
TGTCACGTTTTCATGCTTACATGTCATTCTCATTCTCATTTCGTTACATATCATACATATTCCTAGTGGGGTTATGTCTCATGCAATTTACCGTATTTCATGTCATACAATTCATTCAGATACATTCCAATACTCATACAACAAGCCATAATCGTACAAGGGCCACACATCGTCACATGCATTCATATCACATCAACTAAGCAGCATAAATAACATACATTCACGTTCACATGATTTCGTACTCAAGCACAATAATCTAGCATACAATGTATCATATCATAACCAAGTCATAACGTAAACACTTCATAGTCATATCGTTTTCTAACTTACCATAGCCTTAACGTTCTTATACCTATCACAGATATATCGTTACGTGACGTATCTTAGTCATATCGTCTCAAGAACGTACCCTAACACTATCGTTCTATCAATCTATCACAAACATATCTCTTTCTACCCATAACCTAACCGTATTCTTTCATCATTCTCTCCTATCCATAGCACTCCGGTATGTAACCTAACTCTAACGTTTCATGAACGTATCTTACTCCTATCGTTACATTTCGTTTTGTGCATCCTTCTCGTACCCTATCTCAAACATATCCTTGAGCACATCGTACCATAATTATTATCATACAAACCACATATTATAACATAACATAACATATAGGAAGCATATCGATTCACAGACAATTTACACATATCAATATATATGACACGTACAGAACCACAGGGCACGTGTCAACATCAAATATAACCATGCCGATAGTAAGGTCACTTACCTAGTTAGCTTAAGTCGTTGTCACGAATATATCCTAAATGAAAGTTCAATTCCGTCGTTATCTTGATGAAAGTCCATTGAACTCCAAGTCAACCTATGTGAGCCCATGACATTAGTTTCAAGTTTGAACTCTATAAAATTATTTCTCTCATTTACATTGGTCATTCTTAAATTCTGATATTTCCTATTAAACGAAATTTGATCGAGTTCCTTGCTCTCTTATGTTTCCTGTTTTATTTTTTTAAAATTATGTTCAACAAAATCTCTTATCAATCTTCCATCTTCCATTATTTTGGAGATATTTTTGGCCAGTTTTGTTAATCTATCCTTCCTTCCAAATCTTCCCTTTTTATTTTTTTACTTTTATTTTTTTTCCTCTCTTTTCAGTTATTTCCATCTCTATTTAGTTTTTTTTCTTAGATTTAGTTAACAGTTATATTCTTAGCTTTTAATTTAATCGGATTCATTTTGTTAGGTTGTTTTCTATAATTCATATAAAATTATTGACAACCTAAATCATTGCAACAATTCATGAGATCTAAAATTTAATTGGGTGTGATTTCCTAAAACTCGTACAAAATTCTTTTCATTTAATCTCTAATTCAAAACTAAATAATTGTAACCAAATTAATATTACTTAATAAAATAAGAGGAAGATTTAGCATACGACTGACCTCCTCGAACTGCTAAAACCTTTTGTTTTTTGTTTTTTTTTGTTTTTTTTATTTGTTTTGGAAGAAATTCTCGGTAAATCCTCCCGGAAAAGAATTCCTGATTTATTACTAGATTTATTTTTAGGGAAGGAGTGGTGAGAGATTGAAGGAAGGAGGAGGGATCGGTTACCAAATGTTTTTTTATATATATATATATATTTTTTATTAGTTATTTATTTTTTTATTTTATTATTATTATTATTATTATTACTATTACTATTACTATTTTATCTTGTTTTTCCCGGTTGTTACATTATCTACCTCTAAAAAAAACTTTGGTCCTCCAAAGTGCTTTAATCTTGGAAAACTCGGGTCCTTATTCTAAGGGTTCTTGGTTAAGTCTTGAAGTACAACTAAAGAAAAATTCTTAACAAGGATACTCTAATCCATATGAGTCATAAACTATTATTTGCATGCATAAAGCTTTCTTAAGCCTATCACTTCGTAAATAAATACATACATATATATATATATATATACATATATATATATATATACATATATATATACATATACATATATATATATATATACATATATATATATATATATATATATATATATTTATATTTATTGCGTGTTTTGACGGATAGCTATGTATTTTAAATCTTAATGCATAAAGCTTTCTTAAGCCTATCACTTCGTAAATAAATACATACATATATATATATATAAATACATACATATATATATATAAATACATATATATATATATATATATAGCGTGTTTTGACGGATAGCTATGTATTTTAAATCTTAATTCATACTCCAAAATTTTTATAATTCCCTAAAGTCAAATTATATGAGACTTATTTATGATATCGAGTCTTCTAGGATCTTGAAAACGTCATAGAATTTTCATAAGGGTCTTTTGGTCATTTACCACCCCAAACCTTGGTTTAGTTCTTCCACGTATTCTAATGGCCTTGTAACTCTGTGTAATCCCTTTACGCCATGACATAAGGCTCTCATCAAATTTCACGTCATTTAGAAGTCACTTTGGTAAAAAACTAGTGGTACATAATTATAGGGGCATTTTAGTCATTTTACACCTACATTTGGTTTAGCCCGTTATCATAACCTAATGGTCACCAAATTTCATACATAACTTTATCATGCCATATTAAGTCTTCTTCTAAAATTTCATGGACAACATAATTAATCTAAGGTTTGTGGCTCACGCACTTCATTAAAATAAATGTTCGCGTATAATTTAAATGTTCAATAAGCTTTTAATCTTACATGATCATACACGCTCTTTATATGGTATGTTCTTACTGCATCTCCCTTGTATAGCATGTAAATGTTCAATTAGAAATATTATTAAATTTATTTTAATCTATAAATTTTTTTTAATAAGATCTGTATTAGAAAATGAAATTTTTTTGTTAAAAATTTATTTGAAAAAAAAAAATTCCTTGTCTCGAATGTGATCTCCATGAGGAATCCTCCCTCTAATCTCCGAAAAAAACTAAATGGAGGATTTCGCACCTGATCTCCTCGATAATCATCTCTCTAATCCCCACGAAAACAAACCGATGATTTTTCAGGAATAAAAAATAAAAACGGAAAAAGGGAAAGCTTTCCCAGGCATCTGTAGACATCTGTTCCAACAATAAACAACAAATGAAAATGTTATCAAATGATCCATATTTACTATTTATGGCTTTCCCACGCATCTGTAGACATCTGTTCAAACAATAAACAACAAATGAAAATGTTATCAAATGATCCATATTTACTATTTATGGCAAGAATACGAATATTGAAACCTCTTAAAGACACAATCAACTTTTACCTTCCATTGCACTGTTTATCGACTGTAAAAGTGAAACAAACCAAGCACAAATGTGTTCATGCCTATATTTTTTCTCTACCATTTCAACAAAATATGTTTATTTTCAACGCTTGCGCTTTCTCTCTGAATTTCGTTGTTCTTCGCTAACCAAGTCACTGCAATCGAATGATCGATCATCCAAAACCCAGAAATTATCGTCAAGATAACAAATTCTCTAAAAGCTAAGAATCAGCTCACTTTTCACTCCAAATCTGGCAATGGAGTCCACAAGCTTACACCGTGGGCCAGCTACGACTTCAGCTTTCGTCCAAATTTATGGTTGTTATACTGTTTCTCCCGATGACCTGGCTCATTTCGTTACTTCGATACGTACGTAAATAAGAGAGATAGAAAGAATTGCGAAAGTACTCTATGTTCGTGGTATGTATGTGAGTGAGCAAAATGTTTGTATGTTCAACTATAAAACCAATAATTTTGATATTTGGTACGAGCGGTCCAGTAAAAAAAACAATATATTCATATATTAGAAGGTTGGATTTTAATATTGAAATAAATTAATGTTTTTTGATATGTTTGTCGTGTGTATCTTTTTTTCTTCTTCTTTTTATTTTTAAGCTTGATATGATCATTAGTATAAGTGAATATAAACGCTATCGACATAAATTATGATATTAAGAATTGTCAACTTATTTTGGTCATGATTGGTAATC
>NW_019269130.1:0-3996 GCF_002738365.1 Cucurbita moschata
CTTTTGTTTGGAATGATTACGCCTAATGATTTATGATATAATTTCAAAGAAACACAGTGCATAAAACTTATATAGTGTGCTTGAAACCGAAACCCTAATTTGGAAACCCTAAACTTGTTCGTTTGAACTACGTATTTAAAAAACCGCGTCACGGTCGACGTTCTTCGAAACTTTTGTTTGGAATTATTACGCCTGATGATTTAGGATATAATTTCAAAGAAACACAGTGCATAAAACAGAGAAAGTGTGCTTTAAATCGAAACCCTAATTTGGAAACCCTAAACTTGGACGTTTGAACTACGTATTTAAAAAACCGAGTCACGGTCGACGTTCTTCGAAACTTTTTTTTGGAATTATTACGCCTGATGATTTAGGATATAATTTCAAAGAAACACAGTGCATAAAACTGAGAAAGTGTGCTTTAAATCGAAACCCTAATTTGGAAACCCTAAACTTGGACGTTTGAACTACGTATTTAAAAAACCGAGTCACGGTCGACGTTCTTCGAAACTTTTTTTTGGAATTATTATGCCTGATGATTTAGGATATAATTTCAAAGAAACACAGTGCATAAAACTGAGAAAGTGTGCTTTAAATCGAAACCCTAATTTGGAAACCCTAAACTTGGACGTTTTAACTACGTATTTAAAAAACCGAGTCACGGTCGACGTTCTTCGAAACTTTTGTTTGGAATTATTACGCCTGATGATTTAGGATATAATTTCAAAGAAACACAGTGCATAAAACTGAGAAAGTGTGCTTTAAATCGAAACCCTAATTTGGAAACCCTAAACTTGGACGTTTGAACTACGTATTTAAAAAACCGAGTCACGGTCGACGTTCTTCAAAACTTTTGTTTGGAATGATTAGGCCTTATGATTTAGGATATAATTTCTACAATATGCATAAATCAGAGAAAGTGTGCTTTAAATCGAAACCCTAATTTGGAAACCCTAAACTTGGACGTTTGAACTACGTATTTAAAAAACCGAGTCACGGTCGACGTTCTTCGAAACTTTTGTTTGGAATTATTACGCCTGATGATTTAGGATATAATTTCAAAGAAACACAGTGCATAAAACAGAGAAAGTGTGCTTTAAATCGAAACCCTAATTTGGAAACCCTAAACTTGGACGTTTGAACTACGTATTTAAAAAACCGAGTCACGGTCGACGTTCTTCGAAACTTTTGTTTGGAATTATTACGCCTGATGATTTAGGATATAATTTCAAAGAAACACAGTGCATAAAACAGAGAAAGTGTGCTTTAAATCGAAACCCTAATTTGGAAACCCTAAACTTGGACGTTTGAACTACGTATTTAAAAAACCGAGTCACGGTCGACGTTCTTCGAAACTTTTGTTTGGAATTATTACGCCTGATGATTTAGGATATAATTTCAAAGAAACACAGTGCATAAAACAGAGAAAGTGTGCTTTAAATCGAAACCCTAATTTGGAAACCCTAAACTTGGACGTTTGAACTACGTATTTAAAAAACCGAGTCACGGTCGACGTTCTTCGAAACTTTTGTTTGGAATTATTACGCCTGATGATTTAGGATATAATTTCAAAGAAACACAGTGCATAAAACAGAGAAAGTGTGCTTTAAATCGAAACCCTAATTTGGAAACCCTAAACTTGGACGTTTGAACTACGTATTTAAAAAACCGAGTCACGGTCGACGTTCTTCGAAACTTTTGTTTGGAATTATTACGCCTGATGATTTAGGATATAATTTCAAAGAAACACAGTGCATAAAACAGAGAAAGTGTGCTTTAAATCGAAACCCTAATTTGGAAACCCTAAACTTGGACGTTTGAACTACGTATTTAAAAAACCGAGTCACGGTCGACGTTCTTCGAAACTTTTGTTTGGAATTATTACGCCTGATGATTTAGGATATAATTTCAAAGAAACACAGTGCATAAAACAGAGAAAGTGTGCTTTAAATCGAAACCCTAATTTGGAAACCCTAAACTTGGACGTTTGAACTACGTATTTAAAAAACCGAGTCACGGTCGACGTTCTTCGAAACTTTTGTTTGGAATTATTACGCCTGATGATTTAGGATATAATTTCAAAGAAACACAGTGCATAAAACAGAGAAAATTTGCTTTAAATCGAAACCCTAATTTGGAAACCCTAAACTTGGACGTTTGAACTACGTATTTAAAAAACCGAGTCACGGTCGACGTTCTTCGAAACTTTTGTTTGGAATGATTACGCCTGATGATTTAGGATATAATTTCAAAGAAACACAGTGCATAAAACAGAGAAAGTGTGCTTTAAATCGAAACCCTAATTTGGAAACCCTAAACTTGGACGTTTGAACTACGTATTTAAAAAACCGAGTCACGGTCGACGTTCTTCGAAACTTTTGTTTGGAATGATTAGGCCTTATGATTTAGGATATAGTTTCCAAGAAACAATGTGCATAAATCAGAGAAAGTGTGCTTTAAATCGAAACCCTAATTTGGAAACCCTAAACTTGTTCGTTTGAACTACGTATTTAAAAAACCGAGTCACGGTCGATGTTCTTCGAAACTTTTGTTTGGAATTATTACGCCTGATGATTTAGGATATAATTTCAAAGAAACACAGTGCATAAAACAGAGAAAGTGTGCTTTAAATCGAAACCCTAATTTGGAAACCCTAAACTTGGACGTTTGAACTACGTATTTAAAAAACCGAGTCACGGTCGACGTTCTTCGAAACTTTTGTTTGGAATTATTACGCCTGATGATTTAGGATATAATTTCAAAGAAACACAGTGCATAAAACAGAGAAAGTGTGCTTTAAATCGAAACCCTA
Organism: Cucurbita moschata; assembly: GCF_002738365.1. Classification (NCBI taxonomy): domain Eukaryota; kingdom Viridiplantae; phylum Streptophyta; class Magnoliopsida; order Cucurbitales; family Cucurbitaceae; genus Cucurbita; species Cucurbita moschata. Next base: position 2,813 of record NW_019269130.1, read on the forward strand.
ATTTGGAAACCCTAAACTTGGACGTTTGAACTACGTATTTAAAAAACCGCGTCACGGTTGACGTTCTTCGAAACTTTTGTTTGGAATTATTACGCCTGATGATTTAGGATATAATTTCAAAGAAACACAGTGCATAAGATAGAGAAAGTGTGCTTTAAATCGAAACCCTAATTTGGAAATCCTAAACTTGGACCTATGAACTACGTATTTAAAAAACCGAGTCACGGTCGACGTTCTTCGAAACTTCTGTTTGGAATGATTACGCCTAATGATTTAGGATATAATTTCAAAGACACACAGTGCATAAAACAGATATAGTGTGCTTGAAATCGAAACCCTAATTTGGAAACCCTAAACTTGGACGTTTGAACTACGTATTTAAAAAACCGAGTCACGGTCGACGTTCTTCGAAACTTTTTTTTGGAATGATTAGGCCTTATGATTTAGGATATAGTTTCCAAGAAACAATGTGCATAAATCAGAGAAAGTGTGCTTTAAATCGAAACCCTAATTTGGAAACCCTAAACTTGTTCGTTTGAACTACGTATTTAAAAAACCGAGTCACGGTCGACGTTCTTCGAAAGTTTTGTTTGGAATTATTACGCCTGATGATTTAGGATATAATTTCAAAGAAACACAGTGCATAAAACAGAGAAAGTGTGCTTTAAATCGAAACCCTAATTTGGAAACCCTAAACTTGGACGTTTGAACTACGTATTTAAAAAACCGAGTCACGGTCGACGTTCTTCGAAACTTTTGTTTGGAATTATTACGCCTGATGATTTAGGATATAATTTCAAAGAAACACAATGCATAAAACAGAGAAAGTGTGCTTTAAATCGAAACCCTAATTTGGAAAACCTAAACTTGGACCTATGAACTACGTATTTAAAAACTCGAGTCACGGTCGACGTTCTTCGAAACTTCTGTTTGGAATGATTACGCCTGATGATTTAGGATATAATTTCAAAGAAACACAGTGCATAAAACAGATATAGTGTGCTTGAAATCGAAACCCTAATTTGGAAACCCTAAACTTGGACGTTTGAACTACGTCTTTAAAAAACCGAGTCACGGTCGACGTTCTTCGAAACTTTTGTTTGGAATGATTAGGCCTTATGATTTAGGATATAGTTTCCAAGAAACAATGTGCATAAATCAGAGAAAGTGTGCTTTAAATCGAA
>NW_019269131.1:0-2419 GCF_002738365.1 Cucurbita moschata
AAACGTCCCAGATTAATGTTCGATTTTAATCTCTCTTTTACTATTCTATGCACTCCGTTTCTTCGAAATTCTATTCTAATTCAACATGTTTGATCATTACCCAAAGAAATTTCGAAAAACGTTAACCTTGACTCGGTTTTTTTTTATCAAGTACTTCACACGTTACAGATTAGGGTTTCCGAATTAGGGTTTCGATTTTAAGCACTCTTTTACTGTTTTTTACACTCCGATTCTTTGACATTCAAATTTAAATCATCAAGCCTATTCATTCGCAACGAAAGTTTGCGGAAACGTCGACCGTGACTCAGTTTTTTTAGCACGTACTTCAAACGACCCAGATTAGAGTTCGATTTTCATCTCTCTTTTACTATTCTATGCACTCCGTTTCTTCGAAATTCTATTCTAATTCAACATGCCTGATCATTATCGACAGGAATTTTGAAAGACGTCAACCGTGACTGCGTTTTTTTAGCATGTACTTCAAACGTCAAAGATTAGGGTTTCCGAATTAGGGTTTCGATTTTAAGCACGCTTTTATTATTTCATGGACACATCTTCTTAGAAATTGTATAATAATTCATTATGCCTGATCATTACCCAAAGAAATTTTGAAAAACGTTGACCGTGACTCGGTTTTTTTTTATCATGTACTTCAAACGTCACAGATTAGGGTTTCCGAATTAGGGTTTCGATTTTAAGCACTCTTTTACTGTTTTTTACACTCCGTTTCTTCGAAATTCTATTCTAATTCAACATGCCTGATCATTATCGACAGGAATTTTGAAAGACGTCAACCGTGACTGCGTTTTTTTAGCATGTACTTCAAACGTCAAAGATTAGGGTTTCCGAATTAGGGTTTCGATTTTAAGCACGCTTTTATTATTTCATGGACACATCTTCTTAGAAATTGTATAATAATTCATTATGCCTGATCATTACCCAAAGAAATTTTGAAAAACGTTGACCGTGACTCGGTTTTTTTTTATCATGTACTTCAAACGTCACAGATTAGGGTTTCGATTTTAAGCACTCTTTTACTGTTTTTTACACTCCGTTTCTTCGACATTCTATTTTAAATCATCAAGCCTAATCATTCGCAACGAAAGTTTCAAAAACCTTCGACCGTGACTCAGTTTTTTTAGCACGTACTTCAAACGTCCCAGATTAGGATTCGATTTTAATCTCTCTTTTACTGTTCTATGCACCCCGTTTCTTCGAAATGCTATTCTAATTCAACATGCCTGATCATTACCCACAGAAATTTCGAAAAACGTTGACTGTGACACGGTTGTTTTATCATGTACTTCAAACGTCACAGATTAGGGTTTCGATTTTAAGCACTCTTTTACTGTTTGTAACACTCCGTTTCTTCGTCATTCTATTTTAAATCATCAAGCCTAATAATTCTCAACGAAAAATTTCAAAAAACGTCGACCATGACTCAGTTTTTTTAGCATGTACTTCAAACGTCCCAGATTAATGTTCGATTTTAATCTCTCTTTTACTGTTCTATGCACCCCGTTTCTTCGAAATGCTATTCTAATTCAACATGTTTGATCATTACCCAAAGAAATTTCGAAAAACGTTAACCGTGACTCGGTTTTTTTTTATCAAGTACTTCACACGTTACAGATTAGGGTTTCCGAATTAGGGTTTCGATATTAAGCACTTTTTTACTGTATTTTACACTCCGATTCTTTGACATTAAAATTTAAATCATCAAGCCTATTCATTCGCAACGAAAGTTTGCGGAAACGTCGACCGTGACTCAGTTTTTTTAGCACGTACTTCAAACGACCCAGATTAGAGTTCGATTTTCATCTCTCTTTTACTATTCTATGCACTCCGTTTCTTCGAAATTCTATTCTAATTCAACATGCCTGATCATTATCGACAGGAATTTTGAAAGACGTCAACCGTGACTGCGTTTTTTTAGCATGTACTTCAAACGTCAAAGATTAGGGTTTCCGAATTAGGGTTTCGATTTTAAGCACGCTTTTATTATTTCATGGACACATCTTCTTAGAAATTGTATAATAATTCATTATGCCTGATCATTACCCACAGAAATTTCGAAAAACGTTGACCGTGACTCGGTTTTTTTTTATCATGTACTTCAAACGTCACAGATTAGGGTTTCGATTTTAAGCACTCTTTTACTGTATTTTACACTCCGATTCTTTGACATTAAAATTTAAATCATCAAGCCTATTCATTCGCAACGAAAGTTTGCGGAAACGTCGACCGTGACTCAGTTTTTTTAGCACGTACTTCAAACGACCCAGATTAGAGTTCGATTTTCATCTCTCTTTTACTATTCTATGCACTCCGTTTCATCGAAATTCTATTCTAATTCAACATGCCTGATCATTATCGACAGGAATTTTGAAAGACGTCAACCGTGACTGCGTTTTTTTAG
>NW_019269131.1:2798-3961 GCF_002738365.1 Cucurbita moschata
ATCATTATCGACAGGAATTTTGAAAGACGTCAACCGTGACTGCGTTTTTTTAGAATGTACTTCAAACGTCAAAGATTAGGGTTTTCGAATTAGGGATTCGATTTTAAGCACGCTTTTATTATTTCATGGACACATCTTCTTAGAAATTGTATAATAATTCATTATGCCTGATCATTACCCAAAGAAATTTTGAAAAACGTTGACCGTGACTCGGTTTTTTTTTATCATGTACTTCAAACGTCACAGATTAGGGTTTCCGAATTAGGGTTTCGATTTTAAGCACGCTTTTATTATTTCATGGACACATCTTCTTAGAAATTGTATAATAATTCATTATGCCTGATCATTACCCAAAGAAATTTTGAAAAACGTTGACCGTGACTCGGTTTTTTTTTATCATGTACTTCAAACGTCACAGATTAGGGTTTCCGAATTAGGGTTTCGATTTTAAGCACGCTTTTATTATTTCATGGACACATCTTCTTAGAAATTGTATAATAATTCATTATGCCTGATCATTACCCAAAGAAATTTTGAAAAACGTTGACCGTGACTCGGTTTTTTTTTATCATGTACTTCAAACGTCACAGATTAGGGTTTCCGAATTAGGGTTTCGATTTTAAGCACTCTTTTACTGTTTGTAACACTCCGTTTCTTCGACATTCTATTTTAAATCATCAAGCCTAATCATTCGCAACGAAAGTTTCAAAAACCTTCGACCGTGACTCAGTTTTTTTAGCACGTACTTCAAACGTCCCAGATTAGGATTCGATTTTAATCTCTCTTTTACTGTTCTATGCACCCCGTTTCTTCGAAATGCTATTCTAATTCAACATGCCTGATCATTACCCAAAGAAATTTTGAAAAACGTTGACCGTGACTCGGTTTTTTTTTATCAAGTACTTCACACGTTATAGATTAGGGTTTCCGAATTAGGGTTTCGATTTTAAGCACTCTTTTACTGTTTGTAACACTCCGTTTCTTCGACATTCTATTTTAAATCATCAAGCCTAATAATTCTCAACGAAAAATTTCAAAAAACGTCGACCATGACTCAGTTTTTTTAGCATGTACTTCAAACGTCCCAGATTAATGTTCGATTTTAATCTCTCTTTTACTATTCTATGCACTCCGTTTCTTCGAAATTCTATTCTAATTCAACA
>NW_019269132.1:0-3824 GCF_002738365.1 Cucurbita moschata
ACACTCAAAATTCCAGTAAAATTTGTGGGGTTTATTTGCCAAGCATGCAAGTTTGGTTAATTCAAATTTTGACACCTCAAAATTCCACCGACTCAAAAATGGATTTTTCCATTAAATAAAGCCAACATTTTGACTTTCTTCCTTTTGATTCAACAATTAATTTGAATAATTAATTTCAAATTAAAGTAATATTAAATGATTAATTAAACTATTTAATTAATATTTAATATTAATTCAAATGCCAATCCCAATCAATTCCGACACATATTTGATTAAAATCTCACATTCTCTCTTTTTGTTTAATTCGTAAATAAAACAAAAATGCAGTTAAATATATCGTATATATGTAGCACATAATTTCCTAATTTGAATTCGAACACTTCGAACTCACTTGTTACACTGTTCTATGGTTTAGTTCGATATGAGCTAGCAGAGGGACCTAATGGACCTATTTCTGTCCATTTGATATAACCATGATTAGTAAGTCGATCCTTCACAGGTTGTTCGTAACTAGAGTTGGGTCAATTTACCCCTGAAGTTACTTCTTGTGCCTTATGTCTCACTGATCCTCTAATGAACAATTGGTTTGTGGTCCAACCAGTAAACTGAATCCCTCTCAGGCCAATGAGAGGGTGGGGTCCCTTATTCAAGACCTGGGGTCAGTGCTTAAGGGAACTACCTCTCTTCTATCCCTAAAAGTGGGTAGGAGTGAATTCCATCTTACACCCCACGTCCCCAGCCATTCACCTAGTCTTACCCCTGAAATGGGAGGCCTATTGAGTTGGCGAACTCGAGCCACTCTCACCCATGCAAATCTAAAGATAATTTCGAATAAACAGGAGTTCATGGTTAGCTCAAGATTAAAATCGAGTTACCTAGGTCATCGAACAACAGTAAACAACATTATAAAGTGAGAGTGATTTTCTTCATGGTCCGATCTTACGCAATACTCATTGCATAGGACACCCCCACTCACATGTTTCCACATGTACAATTTAGTGATCACATTGTTTATGTTATATACAAAAGTGGGCTTATCCAAATTGTCCCCAAGATAAGGTACTCAGCCTTATTCCCATACTATAGATCATTTTGACCATATACTTGAACTTGATCCACTCTTATATCTCTACATATAGTTCAAGTAATAATACTATAGTCAGAGTGTTCTTAGTTTATTGGATTTAAATTAATAATCGTAAAGTTCACTTTATTCAATAACATTCTTTACTTAATAAACAACAATAATAACTTTATTGAAAATAGAATATGTTTTTGTTTATAAACTATGAGTTTTAGGACATAAAACCCAACAAACTCCCACTTGGACTAAAACTTTAGTGGGGTTTTATAACGTTGAGTAGAGAGAAAGACATAAACATAATAAACTAGGGCATCACATACTCATGCCTTTTCTCCCACTTGCCCTAGATTACATTACTCGTAGTCCTAGACTCACTAGGTGCCCTTCAAACACTTTAGCCATGAGGGGTTTTGTAAATGGATCAGCAATGTTGTGCTCTGAAGATATCTATGTGACGATCACATCTCCTCGTTGCACAATCCCTCTTATGAGATGATATTTGCGCTCAATATGTTTTCCTCGCTTATGGCTTCTTGGTTTTTTCGAATTTCCAACTACTCCACTATTATCACAATAAAGAGTGACGGGAAGATGCATATTTGGAACGACTTCAAAATCAGTTATGAACTTTCTAAGACATACAGATTCTTTCGCTACTTCACAAGCAGCAACATACTCAACCTCCATGGTGGAATCAACAATGCAACCTTGCTTTATGCTTCTCCATATTATTGCTCCTCCGTTCAGAGTGAAAACAGATCTCGATGTCGAATTCCTCGAATCTATATCGGTCTGAAGATCTGAGTCAGTGTCCCTTAAAGGATCAGATCCTTAGCGCCGTACATTAGCATATAGTCCCTCATTCTCCTAAGATATTTGAGGATATTTTTAACGGCAGTCCAATCAATATGTCCCGAATTGGAGTGTTATCTATTGACAATTCCCAAAGCATAGCAATGTCTGGTCAGGTACACAACATGACCATACATCAAACTACCGACTACTGATGCATAGGGAATATGTCTCATATCCTCAACTTCTTGAGGTGTCGTAGGACTTTGTTTCTTTGATAAATGAACTCCATGCATGAAAGGTAAGAATCCTTTCTTGGAGTCCTGCATCTTATATCGAACCAACATTTTGTCGATGTATGATGCCTGAGACAATGCTAGTGTTTTGTTCTTACGATTTCGAACAATTTGGATTCCAAGAACAAACTAAGCCTCTTCCAAATCTTTCATTTGGAGTAGTGTCCCTAGTCAATGGTTAATGTCAATCAGAAATCCCACATCATTCCCAATAAGTAGGATATCGTCAATGTACAACACTAGGAAAACTACTGTAGAGTTGACTATCTTCTTGTAAACACAAGGTTCGTCAACATTTTGTTTAAAACCATAAGATTTGATCGCAGTATCAAATCTTATATTCCAAGATCGAGATGCTTGTTTCAACCCATAAATGGATCTTTTAAGCTTGCAAACCTTTTGCTTGTGATCCTGTTCAACGAACCCCTCTAGTTGAGCCATATAGATACTTTCCTAAAGATTGCCATTTAGAAAGGCAGTCTTGAAATCCATTTGCCACATTTCATAATCATAAAATGTAGCAATGCACAAGATTATTCTTATTGATTTAAGCATAGCAACAGGAGAGAAGGTTTTTTCATAGTCCACCCCCTCTCTTTAGGTATAACCCTTTGGTACAAGTTGAGCTTTAAAGGTTTGTACCTTACCAGCTTGGTCTCGTTTCCTCTTGTAGATCCATTTGGAACCAATAGGTTTTACCCCATCTTGTTGATCTACAAGTTCCCAGACTGAATTAAAGTACATTGACTCCATTTCAAGATTCATGGCTTTGATCCACTGATCTCTATCTTCTTCATTCATTGCCTGTTTATAGGTCAATGGATCCTCAACGTCATCATCAGGTATGATGACCTGTGTTTCTGCCAAACCCAAGTAACGACCGGGATGAGTTATAACACTCCCACTACATCGAGGCATTCTCAATTCTTGAGAAGGATGTGATTGACCAAAAGTACGAGCTCCTTCAACAACTCTTGTTGAAGAACCAGTCTAATCAACAACTTCTTTTGTTTTATTAGTTGCTTCTTTAGAAATCTCACTCAATACTAGTTTGCTGCGAGGTTGATGATTTCTTACGTGGTCTTCCTCTAAGAATGTAGCGTTTGTTGATACAAACACTCTATTTTCTTGAGGTTCATAAAATAGACCACCTTTCGTCTCTTTGGGGTATCCTACGAATAGGCATCATTTTGAAGGACGTTCTAATTTCTTGGGGTTTTGCACGAACACATGTGCTGGGCATCCCCAAATCCTGAAGTGACGTAAACTACCTTTATGCCCTCTCCATAACTCATAAGGTGTTTTTGAAACACTCTTATAAGGAACCATGTTCAAAATGTATGCAACATTCTCCACTGCATATCCCCAAAAGAATCAAGTAATCAAGTGAAACTCATCATAGACTGAACCATGTCTAATAGAATTCTATTTCTGCTTTCCGATACACTGTTCTGTTGGGGTATACCAGGGGCTGAGAGTTGAGACGTTATTCCATGTTCTATCGTATAGTCCTGGAATCTTAAGTCCATATACCCTCCACCTCGATCTGATCGAAGTGTTTTAATAGTTTTTCCTAATAGATTCTCAACCTCAGCCTAATACTCTCTAAACTTTTCAAGAGCTTCGGACTTGTAATGCATTAGGTAAAATAG
>NW_019269133.1:0-3931 GCF_002738365.1 Cucurbita moschata
CCATTTCTTGAAATCTCTCTTCTGATTCAAAATCGTGGTGTAACGCGAGGCACCGAAGATGTTCGAGACTCAACCTCCATCCGTTATTAGAATCTCCGAAAAATCTTTTAAAGATATTAAAAAAAAATGTACGATTAATTCGTAAATCGCAGCTATACCTCGAAGAGCGATCTCTTGTGACGGAAAGGTAGGGGGATTTTCATCTCTTGTTCATTCTTTCCAGTCTTTTTGTTTCCGTACCATAAAAATTCGAAATAGAAAATCTATATCCAAGGCTTGGAACTCGAGCCCCCTCATACACCGGGAAGGCTTCTAGCTTCTCCGCCTGAGGACAAAGAATCCATAGCCATAGGAAAAGGAGCGCAGCGGATACCTATCCAGAAGTTTTCGCAACTCAATCATGTATGATGGAATCATCAAAGATTTGACCTTTTCGAACTCCTTCTCAATTCCGATTCTTTCTTTTTCTATTTCCTCTTTCAACCGCATATTTACAATACAGACGGGGGGATCAATTGGACCTTTGATTAATTAAAAGTTCTTTTTTTCCCGCTGTAGCTGCTGAATCTTCTACTGGTACATGGACAACTGTGTGGACCGATGGGTTAGGCAAAACCTACTACTGAATCTAATGAGTCAAAGTCAAGTGATCTTTCTCCTTATGAATCAAGGAAAGACGAAAGAAGAAGAAATTCATTAGCCGTTTAAGAACCCCTTCCCAACCAGCCCGCCCGATCGATTTTGTAAGGCTAATTCAGGTGAATCTGGTCCGAAGTTGTCGGAACGAATCGTCCGCCCCTGCCTGCTTTTATCCAGTTAGATACAAAATGATCTATCTATTTTGGAAAGAGGAAAACAACAACGCTTAATTACTATTCCTATAAAACAAGCTCGTATTTTATCTTTGTTACCTTTTCTTAATAATGAGGATGTCAGAATTTGCACCTATTTGTATCTATTTAGTGATCAGTCTGCTAGTTTCTTTGATCCCACTCGGTCTTCCAAATAAAACAAAAAAAGGGGCGAGCTTGTTGTTTCTATTTCGAGTTAGAAGAATATTAAGATATTAATAGTCGTATCCGTTACAAAGGAAAAGTGTCTTTCAATCTCTTCCTCAAGGGAAGAAGTCGTTTCTCTATTTATTTGTTTTAATAATTATGTCAAAAATCAAATAAATAGAGAAAAGCCGGTCTGATTCTTTGGGGAAAAAGAGCATATCCAATGGACAGTAATCTAACAAAAATGATGCGTCCTTTTGTCAGTATTCCCTATTTTTCTACTCAGACTACTTTTCCGTATCCTTATGAATCAGATAATACGATGCTATTTCCGATCTTTGTCTTATCCCTATTTACTTTCTTTCTTGCTAATCGAAGTAGGATGTGCGTTCGTTCCTGTCCCGTTGGTCGAGCGTCTTCAACCCTCTCCCTTCCGGTCTCGCACTTCGTTCCTGACTTGTACAAGTCAGTGAGAAATCCCGACGCACAAGCACGTAGTCAGCCCTAAAGGCGCAAGGGGCCCTTTCTTTGGTGTGGGCTGATCCCTAACTTTAGGTCTTTTTTAAATTGATTCAATTGTGAAATAAAATATCACTAAAATATCACGACGTGTGTATCTAGGGAATAGTTGCTTCAAAGTGAATTACCCCTAGATACACATATTTAATGAAATTTTTGATTTATTTTGAGTATACGGATTCCGTTAAAGATTCAAACTTCATTTTCGTCTTTTTTTTTCTAAAGTTTTTCTACAAAAAAATCCAATGGATTTTAAATTTATGCAAAATTCTTTTCCATTTCGAGAATGTCTAATATATGTTTTACGTCTTCTATGCGAAAATGTTTCATTTTCATAAGTTCGTCTGGACTATTATTCAAAAGGTCAAATAATGTATGTATATTGGACCTTTTGAGGCAATTATAGATCCTAGGAGGCAATTCTGATTGGTCAATAAAAATATATTTTAATGCTATTTCTTTTTTCTTTTTCCTTAGTTTAGCCAATTTCTCATGAAAAGTAAAAAGGGGTAAAGTAACTTTCTGTTTATTGTTTTTTAAATGGAAGTTTTCTTCTTCCGCATGTAAAAAAGGAATAAATAAATCAATCAAATTCCGAGAGGCTTCATGAAGTGCTTCTTTAGGAGTTAAACTTCCATTGGTCCATATTTCGAGAAAAAGTATCTCTTGTTTTTCATTCCCATTTACATAAGAATGAATACTATGATTCGCATTTCGAACAGGCATGAATATAGCGTCTATAGGATAACTTGCGTCTTGAAAATTATTTGGCGTTTGTATACGATATCCGCGATTCCTCTCGATCTTTAATTCAATACACAAATTAATTGGCTGCGTTAGGTTAGCTATATGCTGTGTATTATCAACGATTTCCACAGAAGGTGGTAAGATGATGTCTTGAGCAGTTACGCATCCAGGACCCTTGACACAAATAGACGCATCACGAGTTCCATACAGATTACTTCTCAATACAATTTCTTTCAAATTCATTAAAATTTCATGTACTGATTCTTGAATACCAACTATGGTAGAGTATTCATGTGGGATTTTTTCAGATTTTGCACGTGTGATACATGTTCCCTCTATTTCTCCAAGCAAAGCTTTTCGCATCGCAATGCCTATAGTATCTGCTTGCCCCTTAATAAGTGGAGACAGAATAAAGCGTCCATAATAAAGACGCTTACTGTCTGCTCTTGATTCAACACACTTCCACTTTAGTGTCCGAGTCGATACTCTTATTTTCTCTCGAACCATAGTAATATTTTTTGATCAAATCATTGAATTATTTATTTCTCTTGAAATTTCTCTTCAATGTTTATTTTTACACACGTCGTTTTTTCGGGGGCCTACAGCCATTATGTGGCATAGGGGTTACATCCCGTATGAAACTTAAGAGTATACCGCTTCTACGAATAGCTCTTAACGCTGCATCTCTTCCGAGACCAGGGCCCTTTATCATGACTTCTGCTCGTTGCATACCTTGATCTGCTACTGCCCGAATAGCATTTCCTGCTGCGGTTTGAGCAGCAAATGGTGTCCCTCTTCTTGGACCTTTGAATCCACAAGTACCAGCGGAGGACCAAGAAATTACCCGACCCCGTACATCTGTAACAGTCACAATTGTATTGTTGAAACTTGCTTGAACATGAATAACGCCCTTTGGTATTTTACGCGTACTTTTACGTGAGCTAATACGTCCATTTCTACGTGAACCGATTCTTGCTATGGGTTTTGCCATATTTTATCATCTCATAAATTTAAGTCAGAGATATATGGATATATCCATTTCATGTCAAAACGGATCCTTTAATTTCTTTTTATGTGTATATCGTGGGTGGCCTTTAGGGGTCCTTTTTTTATAAAGATTATCCTTGTCTTTGTTTATGTCTCGGATTGGAACAAATTACCATAATTCGTCTCCGCCTACGGATCAGGCGGCATTTTTCACAAATTTTCCGAATGGAGGCCCTTATTTTCATATTTGTCATTCCTTACCTTAATTCCGAATCCCCTTATTGGAAGAAAATAAGTTTCTTGAAATTTTCAATTTCGAATTGTATCCCTACAAAAAAGAATATTGCAAGTCAAAAGACTACTTCACCTAATCATTCGAATCTTTGTTTCGTAGTCTCTAAATTATACGCCCTCTGGTTCTGGTTGAATCCTAACACCTTACTCCAATTTTGACTCTATATGACCTAGTATATGTATAAAACTATGTCGAATCCTTCCTGAAACGTAACCTAGAATTGGATCCTCATTATCTAAACAAACCCCAAACATACCATTGGGAAGTGATTCAGTAATTAAATCTGCATAAATCCTTTTTTGTTCTTTCATTCCAGATGAAACCCGTTTCAAAGTATCAATTAATGAAAGGGGAGTGCTATTATAAATCCACCTCTTTTTTTTTT
>NW_019269134.1:0-3917 GCF_002738365.1 Cucurbita moschata
ATCCAAATGCTTTTATCCCATTTGGTTTGGGTCCTCGAATATGCATAGGACTAAACTTTGCCATGATTGAAGCAAAAATGGCGCTATCAATTATCCTACAACGCTTCTCATTTGAGCTTTCTCCATCGTATACTCATGCCCCCATCGCAGCTATAACAGTCCAACCTCAACATGGAGCTCATATCATACTACACAAACTGTAGAGTTCGCACATTATCAGAAGCTAGGGAAGTTCTCTGCCATCCCTATGTATACTTAATGTTTGTAATAAGTCAAAATTATGAACCACAGTTTTTGAAAACTGGTTTTGTTTCTCATTGACATTTTCTCAAACAGTTCATCTGCAATGGCTGCTCTGCAGCAGAGTCATGTTAACTTCAATCATAGTAATATACAACACAGCAAAACAAATGTTCTAAATGGGATTCTGAGACTACATATATCCACCCATTGTAATACTCAATACACAGAAATTCAAGAAGAGATATAATTCTTGGAAACAACATGTGATTAGATAGATGAGATGAGATCCGATTACCTTGGTTGTGGAGTCCCAGATTCCTGAATCGCCGAAATTCTGCGGTTGTTCTAAGGGAATCTCCCTTCCAAAGGCCTCAATCGTCAATATACTTCGTTACTTCAAAAAAGGAAGCCCATGAAGTATTTGGTAACAACAACCCAGATTCAGATGGTCTACCTCGTCTAAAATGGTAAGTGAGACGTTTCTTCTTTCTGTTATTTTCTACCTACCTCTCGCTTAATCAATTGATATACGACATGTAAATATAATTTTACATAAAGTTCTAAATCTATATCCGCCTGCGAGTACGCTTAATCGGACGGTTAAAAAGGAAACGAGAGTTGGAAATTTGAGTTTACGTGTAATGTTGATTGCACCGGTGGTTCTTATCCACCGTGGTAATCGTGAGATATGGGATGAAGATGCGAATGAGTTTAAACCATAAAGATTCAGCAATGGAGTTTCTAAAGCATCAAAACTTCAACCAACTTTCTTTGCCTTTGGATGGGGTCCTCGAACATGCATGGGCCACGACCTTGCGATACTTGAGGTCAAAGTTGCGATGTCCTTGATTCTACGGCGTTTTTCATTTGAATTCTCTCCATCCCACGCTCATGTTCCCGCTTCTAAAGCATCAAAACTTCAACCAACTTTGTGTTCCCTTTGGATGGGGCCCTCGAACATGCATGGGTTAGGACCTTGCGATACTTAAGGCCAAAGTTGCAATGTCTCTACTGCGTTTTTCATTTAAATTCTCTCCATCCCACGCTCATGTTCCCACTTTGCTCATGACCACTTAGCTTCAACATGGAGCTCATATCATCCTAGAAAATCAAGTTCTTTTTATTTAAGTGTTACGTATCGTCGTCGTTTAAAACATATCTTGGTAGGAAAAGGTTTTCTTTCCACCGACCTTTCCTAAGAAACCAACATCCAACATTTAATGTCATAATGCTAAGAGGCAAAGTTTTTGTTTTTTACTTTTTTCCTCACATGATTTCCATATTCCCCACAAAACAGAAGTAATTAGTATGCCAGGCTGTGTTTGTATTGTAGTTAAAAACGTCCATCATTTATCACTTTTAACCATAGTTCATCTTCCCATGTATTGTAATGAAAATGTATGTAATATGGTGAATAGTAATTATTATAATGAAAACTTGAAGTAATTAAATTACAAGTTCATAAACCTGCCAAATTTATAAACATAACAAACCATCCAGTAGAGTAAAAGCACCATTACCATGCAATTGCAAACTGTGTGGTTGTCCTATAAATAACAGAGTTGTGTTGCGTCTCCTTCACCATCAATGAGAGTTCAAGAAACTCAGCTCTGATTCAGTTTTCAGGTTCAGAACTGTGTCTGTACCGATCGAGATGGCGTGTGGCACAGCCATGGTATCCATTTGGATAGTTGTGGTGAGTTTAGTCGTATTGGGAGGGAAACTTCTTAACTGGATTTGGTTGAGGCCCAGGAGATTAGAGAAGTTTTTAAGGCAGCAAGGATTCGCCGGAAATTCTTACCGGATTCTCTATGGAGACCTGAAGGACAGAACCGCCATGAGAGAGCAGGCCATCTCCAAGCCGATTAACTTCTCCGATGATATAGCTCCACGTGTTCTTCCTTCTGTTCATCATACCATCCAGAAATATGGTATTATAACATATCCCAATCTCCATCTTCCTCATCTTTCAATCCTTTTTCTCGAATGATTTGTGAACTCCCCTGCGTTTCTGTTCATTGAATTTACCTGTAATTTTGTTCTGAAACAGGCAAGAATTCATTTATGTGGTTTGGCCCCATACCAAGATTGCACATCATGGACCCTGAACAACTTAAAACTGTGTTTACATTGATCAATGATATCCAAAAGCCAGTTATGAATCCCCTTCTCAAGTTGTTTGCAGGTGGAGTTGTAAACCATGAAGGAGCAAAATGGGCGAGACACAGAAAGATAATCAATCCTGCATTTCATTTACAAAAGCTTAAGGTATCTTATCACAGAAAAAGTTGTTGAATACTTGTGCATGACAAACAAATATCCTATCATCAATACTTGGAATCATATTGTGCAGTGAATATTAAGATGGAACATCTATTCTTATCTAAAGGGTATGGTGATCATACATACCTTAAATTGGCTTACAGGTTATGGTACCAGCATTCTATCATAGCTGCTATGACATGGTTAGCAAATGGGAAAGCATGGTCTTCGAGACCGGATCGTGTGAGTTAGACGTAATGCCTTATCTACAACAAATGGCTGCTGATGTGATTTCTCGAACTGCATTTGGGAGTAGCTATGAGAAAGGAGAAAAAATCTTCAAACTTCAAACTGAACTAGCTCTTCTGGTGAATCAACCTACCATGGGGATTTTTATTCCGGGATGGAGGTAAACAGAAAAAAATAATAATAAAATAATAGTAAAAGCTTTCTAATTAAAAGTTGTTCATGCTTAACAGATCTTTAGACTTATACAAATAGTAAATTATTTAGTTTAAAGATATATAATGATTGATTTTGTGCAGATTCCTACCCACAAAGACGAACAAAAAAATGAAAGAGATAAGCAAGGAGATAACAACTCTGATCTTGGGTATTATAAATGAAAGGGAGAAGTCCATGAGTGCAGGTGAAGCTATGCATAGCGATCTGTTGGGCATTCTCATGGAATCCAATTTGAATGAAATTGGACGACATGGAAACAATAAAGACACTGGAATGAGCATAGAAGATGTCATTAATGAATGCAAGACTTTCTATATTGCTGGACAAGAAACTACAGCTACGTTACTAATTTGGACGATGATATTATTGAGTTCATACTCAGAATGGCAAGACCGAGCAAGAGCAGAGGTCTTTGAGATCTTCGGTAACAAGAAACCAGATTTTGATGGTCTAAGTCGACTAAAAGTTGTGAGTGAAATTCTCCTGCGTTTACTTTTTGTTGATCTATTTTCTCATTTTGATTTAACCAAATTTAAATGCCTATCTTCTATGATGAAACAATCACATGAAACTTTTGGAGGGCCTAAAAAAGTTTCAAACCTTACTCTTGAAGGAATGTATGTCCTAAAATGTAACGGCCCAAGCCCACTACAAGCAGATATTGTTTCTTTGGATTTTCCCTTCCAAGCTTCCCCTCAAGGTTTTAAATCTCAAGTCCACCACTAACAGATATTGTCCTTTTTGGACTTTCCCTTCGGGACTTTCCTTCAAAATGCTAGAGAGGGGTTTTCACACCCAATGTTTTGTTCTCCTCCTCATATCTCACATAAAAAGTTTTGTATTAGCTAACACATGACATGTGAGTTTTTCAATGGTTCAGGTAACTATGATCTTGAACGAGGTTCTCAGGTTATACTCACCAGCGAGTATGCTTGGTCGACGTGTTA
>NW_019269135.1:0-2819 GCF_002738365.1 Cucurbita moschata
ATACGTAGTTCAAACGTCCAAGTTTAGGGTTTCCAAATTAGGGTTTCGATTTAAAGCACACTTTCTCTGTTTTATGCACTGTGTTTCTTTGAAATTATATCCTAAATCATCAGGCGTAATAATTCAAAACAGAAGTTTCAAAGAACGTCGACCGTGACTCGGTTTTTTAAATACGTAGTTCAAACGTTCAAGTTTAGGGTTTTCGAATTAGGGTTTCGATTTAAAGCACACTTTCTCTGATTTATGCACATTGTTTCTTGGAAATTATATCCTAAATCATCAGGCGTAATAATTCCAAACAAAAGTTTCGAAGAACGTCGACCGTGACTCGGTTTTTTAAATACGTAGTTCAAACGTCCAAGTTTAGGGTTTCCAAATTAGGGTTTCGAATTCAAGCACACTATATCTGTTTTATGCACTGTGTTTCATTGAAATTATATCCTAAATCATCAGGCGTAATCAATCCAAACAAAAGTTTCGAAGAACGTCGACCGTGACTCGGTTTTTTAAATACGTTGTTCAAACGTCCAAGTTTAGGGTTTCCAAATTAGGGTTTCGATTTGAAGCACACTTTCTCTGTTTTATGCACTGTGTTTCTTTGAAATTATATCCTAAATCATCAGGCGTAATAATTCCAAACAAAAGTTTCGAAGAACGTCGACCGTGACTCGGTTTTTTAAATACGTAGTTCAAACGTCCAAGTTTAGGGTTTCCAAATTAGGGTTTCGATTTAAAGCACACTTTCTCCGATTTATGCACATTGTTTCTTGGAAATTATATCCTAAATCATAAGGCCTAATCATTCCAAACAAAAGTTTCGAAGAACGTCGACCGTGACTCGGTTTTTTAAATACGTAGTTCAAACGTCCAAGTTTAGGGTTTCCAAATTAGGGTTTCGATTTAAAGCACACTTTCTCTGTTTTATGCACTGTGTTTCTTTGAAATTATATCCTAAATCATCAGGCGTAATAATTCCAAACAAAAGTTTCGAAGAACGTCGACCGTGACTCGGTTTTTTAAATACGTAGTTCAAACATTCAAGTTTAGGGTTTTCAAATTAGGGTTTCGATTTAAAGCCCACTTTCTTTGTTTTATGCACTGTGTTTCTTTGAAATTATATCATAAATCATCAGGCCTAATCATTCCAAACAATAGTTTCGAAGAACGTCGACCGTGACTCGGTTTTTTAAATACGTAGTTCAAACGTCCAAGTATAGGGTTTCCAAATTAGGGTTTCGATTTCAAGCACACTATATCTGTTTTATGCACTGTGTTTCTTTGAAATTATATCCTAAATCATCAGGCGTAATAATTCCAAACAAAAGTTTCGAAGAACGTCGATCGTGACTCGGTTTTTTAAATACGTAGTTCAAACGTCCAAGTTTAGGGTTTCCAAATTAGGGTTTCGATTTCAAGCACACTATATCTATTTTATGCACTGTGTTTCTTTGAAATTATATCCTAAATCATCAGGCGTAATAATTCCAAACAAAAGTTTCGAAGAACGTCGACCGTGACTCGGTTTTTTAAATACGTAGTTCAAACGTCCAAGTTTAGGGTTTCCAAATTAGGGTTTCGATTTAAAGCACACTTTCTCTTTTTTATGCACTGTGTTTCTTTGAAATTATATCATCAATCATCAGGCCTAATCATTCCAAACAAAAGTTTCGAAGAACGTCGACCGTGACTCGGTTTTTTAAATACGTAGTTCAAACGTCCAAGTTTAGGGTTTCCAAATTTGGGATTCGATTTAAAGCACACTTTCTCTGTTTTATACACTGTGGTTCTTTTAAATTATATCATAAGTCATCAGGCCTAATCATTCCAAACAAAAGTTTCGAAGAACGTCGACCGTGACTCGGTTTTTTAAATACGTAGTTCAAACGTCCAAGTTTAGGGTTTCCAAATTAGAGTTTCGATTTAAAGCCCACTTTCTCTTATTTATGCACTGTGTTTCTTTGAAATTATATCATGAATCATCAGGCCTAATAATTCCAAACAAAAGTTTCGAAGAACGTCGACCGTGACTCGGTTTTATAAATACGTAGTTCGAACGTCCAAGTTTAGGGTTTCCAAATTAGGGATCGATTTAAAGCACACTTTCTCTGATTTATTCACATTGTTTCTTGGAAATTATATCCTAAATCAGAAGGCCTAATCATTCCAAACAAAAGTTTCGAAGAACGTCGACCGTGACTCGGTTTTTTAAA
Source organism: Cucurbita moschata (assembly GCF_002738365.1). Taxonomy (NCBI): domain Eukaryota; kingdom Viridiplantae; phylum Streptophyta; class Magnoliopsida; order Cucurbitales; family Cucurbitaceae; genus Cucurbita; species Cucurbita moschata. The sequence continues at coordinate 2,211 of NW_019269135.1, forward strand.
TACGTAGTTCAAACGTCCAAGTTTAGGGTTTCCAAATTAGGGTTTCGATTTAAAGCCCACTTTCTCTGTTTTATGCACTGTGTTTCTTTGAAATTATATCCTAAATCATCAGGCGTAATAATTCCAAACAAAAGTTTCGAAGAACGTCGACCGTGACTCGGTTTTTTAAATACGTAGTTCAAACGTTCAAGTTTAGGGTTTTCAAATTAGGGTTTCGATTTAAAGCACACTTTCTCTAATTTATGCACATTGTTTCTTGGAAATTATATCCTAAATCATAAGGCCTAATCATTCCAGACAAAAGTTTCGAAGAACGTCGACCGGAACTCGGTTTTTTAAATACGTAGTTCAAACATCCAAGTTTAGGGTTTCCAAATTAGGGTTTCGATTTCAAGCACACTATATCTTTTTTATGCACTGTGTTTCTTTGAAATTATATCCTAAATCATTAGGCGTAATCATTCCAAAGAAAAGTTTCGAAAAACGTCGACCGTGACTCAGTTTTTTAAATACGTAGTTCAAACGTCCAAGTTTAGGGTTTCCAAATTAGGGTTTCGATTTAAAGCACACTTTCTCTGATTTATGCACATTGTTTCTTGGAAATTATAT
>NW_019269135.1:3129-3298 GCF_002738365.1 Cucurbita moschata
GTGTTTCTTTGAAATTATATCTTAAATCACCAGGCCTAATCATTCCAAACAAAAGTTTCGAAGAACGTCGACCGTGACTCGATTTTTTAAATACGTAGTTCAAACGTCCAAGTTTAGGGTTTCCAAATTAGGGTTTCGATTTAAATCACACTTTCTCTGTTTTATGCAC
>NW_019269135.1:3712-3916 GCF_002738365.1 Cucurbita moschata
AATACGTAGTTCAAACGTCCAAGTTTAGGGTTTCCAAATTAGGGTTTCGATTTAAAGCACACTTTCTCTGTTTTATTTACTGTGGTTCTTTGAAATTATATCATAAATCATCAGGCCTAATAATTCCAAACAAAAGTTTCGAAGAACGTCGACCGTGACTCGGTTTTTTAAATACGTAGTTCAAACGTCCCAGTTTAGGGTTTC
>NW_019269136.1:0-3908 GCF_002738365.1 Cucurbita moschata
CCATGGCTTTGGCAAAATCATGATCAATTCTTATACAAACTCATTGTATAAGATACCTCACTCACATGTCTCATATGAACGATTTAGATCAAACAATATGTAACAATTATCCTCTGGTATGTAAACCTTGTTCAGGATTACATAAGTAACATTTGATTTTTCATACCATAGATAATATTAAATTAAATTAAAATAATCAAAATTATTATTAAAAATTAAATAATTAAGTACGAGGCTTTAGGGCATAAATTCCAATATGTACCACGATTTGAAACAAATGCCACATGTATTGGGATACATCCCCATTTGATTAGTACGGACGCATAGACCATGATATTATACATGCTCCTTTCCCTCCGTGGCTTTCGACAGTATGAGCTTATGCAAGCCTGTAGTGAAGCTCGGGGTACATATCTGAGCTAGCCTAGTTGTTTCATGTTCACGTGCATGAGTCATGTATAGAAAAGTATTACACAAACAACCCTACATGGACTGGAAAGTAGAGATGAGGGAAAAGTTTTATGAAAAGATAGGTCCCATTATGATTACATGTGATTATATTTACTGACACCAACAGTGGGCTACTTACTTAGTACATTTAAATACTCAAGGCTCGTGCTACTTTTTCTCCACGTATTGGCAACACACCCATGTACGGATGGTAACATCTTTGTAGAGGTCATGGAAATAAAGTTAAAGTAGTCGCATTTGTATCATATATTGGAGTTCTTAGGTTAGATCAGGGCGTATGATTTTCTTTTTCGTTTGATTTTAATTTTGTTATTTTATTGAATCAATTGTTAGTTTAAATAAATTATATGAACGTTTTAGTCCATGGTAACATATTATTATATTATTTTAAAGATTTTTTATTTTTTTATTTTTGTACATATTAGGTATTTCATGCATGTTATAACGACTCTATTTTTTAAAGGAAAAATAGGGTCACTACACAAAGTGCCACTTATGCATTTCTTTAAACGTATTTTACTACTTTGTAGACTTTGGAGGGAAGGCCGGGGAAGATTAATATTTTACAAGTTAATTATATGTGATTTGATTTTAATCCTAATCATAGTTTGAATCATGAATATGGATTTATCGTTGGAAGTTTAGGGATTTTTTGGTTTTGGAGTCTCGATCCTTTGTTTTTAGCAATTTTTGTGCCTTGGCATTGTCTGGGTGTGTGATTGCTCATGAATGTATATAATAAATTGGTGTAAAATTCACATGCATGCATAGATAACCTATTTTAATTTTTAATTTTTTTTTTGTTACTTTTTTCTCTAGAAATTCACTGAATTTATTGATTCAAATGGTTTTTGATGATTTAAAACTAATTAAACAAAATTATGGAAAGTGTTACTACGGTCCAAAAACATAGACCAAAGAAAAAATCAATAATAATGAAGAAGGTTTGGCCAAGAGATTTAAATAGATATGTTGTTGAACTTTATTCTCGATTTTAGTTCCTTTTAATAGATTTCCAAGCCCACTTTCAAGTGTGATGCATATGATTACTTCCATAATTGTTTTGTAATTTCTATTAACAAGAGTCTTGGAGAATAATTATTCCTAACCTTTCTTTTTTCTTCGAGTATCCTCGCAATGGAACTACGTAATTAAAAAAAAAAAACTTAAAACACCCCATCAACGTACTTAAACTGCATAAAACTCTCTCGTCTTCCCTATAAGGTTTAGCTGTCCATGCACACTGAATTAAATAAGGGAGTCCACATCTTAATCATAAAAAATTGATAGAGTAAGAAAAGAAAGTAGAAGATTACAAAGTTATCCTTCGATAGAAGTTCCCTTGCTTTGAGCTCCATCGTCTACCTCTTTTCCTTAATCTATCCTTTTTTGTTTTTTTTTCTTTTGCTGTCAACAACTACTGGATTAAGATTCTTCTTCTTCGTCCACTCAATTTATCCCCCACATTTCACCCTGCACTTACAAGTTCAACAAGAAAAATAATACATCTAGGACGACTGTCATAGTGTTACTCAAAATACTTCTAGGATGTCTTTGCTTTTGTGACTTGACATCATAATTTATTTCATTATCTCTCCCTTGTCATAACATTTTTTTCTTGGAAGAATCCTTCATGTCATCCTCTATTCTCTGGGCGGCTCCATTTGTGGTGCAAATCACCCAAGTCTTTAAGGATAACTATATAGGTTAACACTCATTCTCTGTGAGCTCACCTCTCTTGCTGGCATTCTGAAGTTTTCAGTACGACCAAATTTGTGATGCAACTCATGTGAATAAAAAGGATAACTCTCTCTCTTTCTCTCTCTTTTTTTTTTTTTTACATTCCCATTACCTTCCATTTAGACACCTCTATTGGTGATGCAGATTGCCTCACAATGAGCAATTTGGGTAATTTGTTTTTTTTTTTTTTTTTTTCATAGCATTGAGAGTTCAAACTTTAGGATGAAGAAGAATAGTCTCGGGTTTTTATATATTCTATTTTTTCTATTATTTTGTATGGGGTGATAGAATTGTTTTCATACATCCAAACTTAAATTAGTCGTTGTCCTCAATAAGCATTGGTGTGGGTGTGGAATAATTCTTGAAAATAGCTTGAGGTGTGAAAGTTCTTGGTTTTTGTCTTGGTTGGAAAAATGGTTGAAGGTTGGTGAATAATGAAAATTTTTGCTAACAAAGATGGATTATAATAGATTGGATCGTCACCTTTGATGAAGACTCCTTTCAATTTGAATTTGAATTTCATTTTTTTAGTTATATCTTTTAAGAAACACACCTCTCATATCATTAATTTTTTCTCTCAAGAATTTTACCTTGGGTAGTATGCCCATGACTACTAACTGTGGCTAAAAATAACAATGGTTACACATAATGGGTCCAGTGCTTGGTATATACGCCTAATTAGTTCAGGCAAAAAAACTATCATGACACATGCATGAAGAAAATAACCACGACTTCATGTATAGACAACAAAATAACTAAGTAGTACATGGGTTTAAGTGTTTCTAAGTAGTTCAAATCAAATTGAAATAGGTGTGTATATAGAGAACTCGCTTTTTTTTACTTATCTTTCTTTCCTGGTTTCTTGTTACATATGTTATTAGTTTTTTTCTTTTAATCTGCACCAAATCTCAAAGAAATATTTCGGCATTTGGTGTAAACTGATTTAGCAGTGATGGATCTTCAAATAAATTACCTTCAGTGTACATAATATTGTGTTCCAACAACCAGTTTTTTTCTCATGACCTTAATGATGATAAATAATTATGAAGAGTAACATGAGATAAAAGATTTACTCATTACTTGCTATTTGTTATAGTGTATACTTGCACTTATTCTTGTGAATTTTACATCATCTTATTATATACACCCACAAGCGATCAAGTTTTTGGCGTTGTTACTGGGAAATTTAATTTTGTTATTTTACTTGTTGTAGATTTTCGTGAGTTGAAGCAAAAAAGAAGCTGTATTGAGCTTAATTTTCTACTGTTGCAAAATTTAATTTACCGCTGAAGAACTCTGTGTATGAACCCACCTACGGATTTTGAATTTATTTTGGATCCTAAAATATAGAGGAACTTAAGGCTAAGGTTGAGGGAGCAAATGAAAATGGTAGAACAGAAGATACAACATATAGAACTTGGAGCTCAACTGAATTGGGAGTTTGAAAATCCAATAGTGAAGGCTAATCAAAAGAGAATTGCTAGTGATGCTATACTTAGTAGATGACAGAGAAAGAGTGATCTGAGCATACACACACCAAGTTTTGGAAGAGATCATGCATTAGACCCAAAATGCAGGCAACCACTTTTGAGCTAAATTTCGTGATGTTTCAAATGTTGCAAAACATTGAAAAATTTCATGGACTACTGTCTAAAGATCCACACCTACATTTAAAGTCTTTTTTTTTTTTTTTTTTT
>NW_019269137.1:0-3747 GCF_002738365.1 Cucurbita moschata
AAAAAAAAAATTAATTAATTAATTTCAACATCATCATAATTTAAATAATCATGAAATTGTACTATCGGCGATATCAGAGGTTCAAATTGCTCCATACTACACGTACTCGAACTCATTTTTATTTCATATGAAGGAGATAGCACCTTTGCTTGATGAAGCATACGTGACAAAAGGGGAAAGATAAGAAAATTGTGTAATTATTTTATGGCTTGTTGCAGCAACAAAGCATGAGTGGAGAAGAAAATATTCCTCCGTTTTACCCGGCTCTTCTGCAAAACTCATCACAAACTTGAACATCGTCACAATTCATCAGACAAACAAGTTCACTCATTCGTGCATTTATCCAACATTTCAATCATATATTTATTCGAGTAAAAAAGATTATACTACAAAAAAATTATTATCAAACGAGAGAATGATATATCGAACCGAGAGAAGCGACGAGCAAAATAGTAAGGACCAGGAGAATGAAATGTCATAGCTGAGGAAGAAACTAAAACTGAAACAATGAAATGTTATAGTAAGGACCATGTTATTTTCTTCTCCACTCATGCTTTTTTTTTTTTTTGCTGACATGTGTTTGAAATGGTATATATACCTAACATACTTTTACATTTTTAATTCAAAAGTTTATCGAACAATAACAAATAATGTTTAAGTTCCAAGCCTATAGTTTTTTATTAAAAAAAACTTGTTATCAAATATGGTTCTATTTTTATTTTCAACAATAAATAAGAGCGCATTACCAAACAAGTCCATAATTGATCTCTTTATGACAAGAATACAAAATATGGAAACCCTCCCTTGTTCATCAACTTTAAAGTTAAAAGAACCGTAACATTACACTCAAGAATATGGGTTCCATTTATCGACGGATGGTTAACAATCGCTCTTAGGAGTTGTTTTTGTAAATAATAAAAATACTAAAAATAATAAATAAAACAATGGTCAACCATCTTAATATAACAGATGGATCCAAGCTGGTTGAAATTAAAACTAAACTTGCAAGTATAAGAGTGAAACAAACCAATAACAAGTATTCTCATGTTTACAAAATGAATTCATTTTCAACACTTGCGTTCGCTCTCCTAATGTCATTGTTCTTCACTACCCTATTTACTACCATCGACGGATCAATCTTCAAAGACCTACCGATAACCGTAAATATAACAAATGTTCTAAAAAGTTACAATCAACTCACTGTTCACTACAAATCTAGCGATGATGACTTGGGAATCCACCAGCTCCCACCTTTGGGCAGCTACGCCTTCACTTTTCGATCAAACTTTTGGGGCTCAACACAGTTTTACTATACCTTCGAGTGGTCTGGCTTTTTCGCATTTGTAACGACCCGAAAAAAAACAAAAATAATAATAATAATAATAAGTAAATAATTAAATAATTAAAATAATAATTTTCTCTCAACTACTCTCCACCCACCCCCTCTTCCTCTCCCATACTATCTCTCCTCAACCACCTCATCCGTCAAAATCTCAATCCATAATACAGATGCATCCACTATCTCTCCTCAACAAACTCACAAATATAGAATACAATCTCTCCTCAACCCACTCACAAATCGAGAATACAGGATGCATTTAGTGGTTCCTACAACAAAAAAAAAAGAAAAAAAAATACCGACCCACTCACAAATCCAGAATACAGAATGCATTCAGTGGTTCCTACAACAAAAAAAGAAAAAAGAAAAAAAAAATACCAACAAACAGATTTACAAGGAGACAGTGGTTCCTACAACAAAAAAAGAAAAAAGAAAAAAAAAATACCAACAAACAGATTTACAAGGAGAGATCTAGCTTTGTTTTTACTGTAAGTCATATCTCAGATCTCATTTTTATTTATGTTAAATTAGTAAGAATCAAATTTTATTTTTATTTATGTTAAATTAGTAAGAATCAGATTTTCTTTTCTTTGTCTAATTATTAGAATTAGATCTCTTGTTAGCTTGCTCAGTTATTTAGATTTTTGGTTATGATGTTAGGTTATAGGAAATAACCAGAATGAATGAGGCAAATATTTGTCAAGGAGATTTTTGGTTATGATGTTAGGTTATAGGAAATAACCAGAATGAATGAGGCAAATATTTGTCAAGGAAATAAAAAAAAATACAAAATAGATAGAAAAAAAAGGAAGATATGAAGTAAATACATAACAGAAAGGAAAAGAGAAAAATCAGTAAATAAGAAAGGAAAGATTCAGAAGGAAAATTTATCTGTAAAAAATTAACAGGTAAATAAGAAAGGAAAGATGGAAAGAAGAATGGAAAGACTTGGAAGGAAGAATTAATTAGAATACACAGAAAAAAATACAAAAAGAAGATAAGAGGAGTCAGATACTATTAACAAACAAAAATATATATATATAGATAGCAGGTGAAATACATAAAAGAAGAAATATATAAATAAAGAGGAAGAAAGAAAGAGAAAGGAAATACAAAGAGAAGAAAGAGAAAAATGAAAAGGGAGAGTTGGGAGTAAGAATGGATAGAAATTGACCAATAATATAATTAAGTAAGAATGAATTAAAAATTGGTCAAGAATATGTCTCGAAAAAAAAATTGACCAATAATATAATTAAGTAAGAATGAATTAAAAATTGGTCAAGAATATGTCTCGAAAAAAAAAATTGGGAAAAAAATCTGAGTACAGAAATAATATCAGAAAACAAGAGAGTAGTCGCTCTAAATAAAAAAATAGAAAATGAAATCTTAATATAAATAGAATATATATATATATATATATATAATATGTATATATATTTAGATGTATATTATAACGTTCCAAGACTTTGTCCATGCAAAGTTTTTAATGCTCGCATGAAGTTTAGCACATGAACCATTGTAAGAGTTAGAGAATTGAACATGAAATTGATGTCACGGATTCTTATAGGTTGGCTTGGATACAAAGGGAAAACTCGAACTTTCAAAGGGAAAAATCGAACTTTCATTAAGGATAAATTGGTGACACCCGTATATTCTAATCAGGTAAGTGGTCTTACTATAGGATAGGCTAAAAAATTGTATGAGTTATGATGGTGTATAAACTATGTCGTACGATGCGGTATATGAGTTATGATGATGTGTGAGTTATGATGCTTGATGATATACGTAATATATATATATTTCGATGATTGACGTACTTGATATGTTTGATGCACTTTGTGACAATACGATGAGTATAGCGTGACGTTTACCTTAATATGATGATGCTTTCCATATTGAGCATGCTATATGATGATGAGTGTCATATTGCATCATGTCGTTAGATCGACATAGGACACAACCCTAAGAGCGTGAAAATGATATTAATATAAATATCCACGAGTATGTGTTGCCTAGAGTAACATAGAGATGAGACTAGACGGTTGTGTCAGAAGAGACATTATGATGGATTTAGAGAGACCTCATGCATATTGTATGTAACGACCCTAAATTTTCACATATCCAGAGTCACCACTAACGTCTCATGCTCATCTCTAATGCAGAATAAAAAAATCTAAGCATGCTCATTTTTAATAGCGGAAAAATTTAAAACTTCAGAATACATTAAAACATTGGAAAACACTGCCGGACTTACGTGTTTCAAACATTGTGCTAGAGTTCAAAAAAAAAATAAAATAAAACGATTACAAATTAATTAATATAAATGAATGAAATGCAAACGCCCTATCCTAACTAAGACTAGGAATTAAATATGCATCTATCCTATGCACGCGCCACAGTCTCTGATC
>NW_019269138.1:0-3879 GCF_002738365.1 Cucurbita moschata
CCGTGCGTGTTCGTTCTAGATCATATCAAATTTTGGAGGAGATCCGACGGTTGAGATTTGAGTTCGAAAGATTTTGCTCGGATGGTCACGGTAGATGCTCTTATTCTAATTAGAGTGGCATTTTTGTAATTATCCATTCTTCTAGTGGTATTTTGGTAATTTGCCACTTTTCGAATATTTTATTATTATTATTCTAAAAAAAATCCATAATTTTTCTAAAATTTCTCATGGCTTTTTTAAAATTTTTTTTTTATCATTTTTTCCCTTTTTTTGAATCTTGAGATTCCTTCTAGATAAGGAATTACAAATCTGGAAAGATTCTTGATAATTGATAAAATGACTTTTTTGCCCTTTTGATTTACTTTTTCCTTTCTAATCCTTTTCAAAAGGCCTTTAACTCCTTTTCTAATCCTTGACTAAGTCCTTTGTGCTTGCTTAATCCTTTAAATTTTTTTCCTTTCTATCCTTTGGGTCTTTCATGAGTGGCTTATTCTTATGGGAGATAATTTCCTTCATTTTTGGGTGTTACATATACATGCTCGTTACAAACACAAAATAAGAAACAGACTCAAAAGAAGAACAAAAAATCGTAGATTAAAAATAGAGCTTAGTCCATGGCTCACACTCCAAAGTCCACTCATCCACGGCCAACAACTCTTAGTTACTTGAAAAAAAATGATAAACATGGAGTGAGTAAACTTAGTAAGTAGCCTACTAGTAGGTTCTTAATCGCGACCTTAGTAAATTTTTGTTGATTAAGTTAATATTAATTTAGTATTCTTTTTAATTAATGTATCATTGTCATATCGGTGTCCTAGTTTTTTAAGAATGACATATTACCATGTCTATTTGGTATCATATTTATTTGTAGTATCTATATCTTTTTTTTTTCTTTTTTTTTTTGTGACTTTGAGATATTTTGCTTTTATAAATAGATATCTTCACGAAAATAAGTTTAATTTATGTTGAGATGGAGAATAAAAATTGACACTTAATGACGTTGATACTTTGGACTTTGATTTCTCTTAGTGTGAAGCTTGCATCTTGCAATTACTTGGGTAGAGAATGTGTTTCACTTAAAATTCACTCAAGAGAAAATAATCAAATAACGAACCCTATTTGAGAGAGAATAATTTTTTTTTTTAATCTTTGAGAAATAAGAAAGAATAAAAATTAAACATGAATGACATCTTGTTGAATCTTTGTTTTGTTCTCCTAAATGTATATAAAAAGAAAAAAAAATATTATATATTTTTAAATATAATTTAAGATTACCCATTTAATAAAACTCCATCCAAACTTCTACTCATAAATTTAATTATTATTTGTATACAATTGTTAATATGTAAGAAAATACACGTACAAAATGTTTATACTATTGGTAATACACTAGTCTTGGTTGTTTGACTAAAATAATGCAACAATTGTCCAGACTAAAGAATTTGATTCGAAGCTATCTCCTAATAGAGGGAGGCTCAATTAGACTTTGTTGTAAGATTCGACCATATCAATTTGAATAGCGTTCTCCAACTATAAATATTGAACTCCAAAGTATTCACGAGCAAATTAAGTTTGTTGAAACTATCTATAAAAGTGTTCCAAAGTGAGTCGTGGAGAAGATTTGCCTTAAAATCTAGTTCCAATTAAGGATGTCAATGATGAAGAAGTACAAGCTGTTGGAAGGTTTGCCGTGGAAAATTTCAGAGGTGGTAGATATAATTTAATTTACAAGCGTGTGGTGAATGGTCTTTTCAGTCCCATATAGGATTTGACCCCAAATTTTATATTATTGTGATAGAAGCTATAAATGACAATAATATTCATTGGTCAGATATTGCAATTGTGAATAAGTTCCGTCATATGCATCGGACGCTACCGCCATTCTATAAGCTCTTATCTTTTGTGGAATTCATCAAATTCTCTCTCCATAAGTAGCAGTATAACTACTAGATTGCTTTCTTTACTTACAATAAGTCCTCTCTCTATATGTGCTTGTTGGACATTACTCTCTTTTATCTATAAAAATGGCATAGCCATAATGATATAATAATCTTTATATAAGTATCTTTCCTCTCTCTATATGTGCTCGTGATACATTACTCTCTTTTATCTATAAAAATGGCATAGCCATAATGATATAATAATCCTTATATAAGTATCTTTGGGCGCATCTTTCTTAAAAGGATTGTGACGACAGATGACCTATGTGACGTCAGTGGACAACATGCCTGCCTTCCTAACAACGGATGGACTACGTGTAACGCCCCGTTAGGTTAATAATAATAATAATAATAATAATAATAGTAAAATAAAAATAATAAAATAAGAAAGAAAAAAAAAAGATTAACTGATCACCTCTCTTTTAATCTCTCCACCATGTCCTAAAATGTCTCCTCATCAGTCATGAATAATTCCACAACCAAAAGAGAAAAATAAAGAAAAGATTTTCTTGGAAGAAGAAAGGCAGATAGATCTTCTAAGAAGAAAGACAAATTTCTGGAGAGAAGAAAGGCAGGTAGATTTTCTGGGAGAAAAAAAAAAGAAGGAAATGGAGAGATGGTTAGGCAGATCATTGAAGAGAGATGTCATTTGAAAAGGTTAGTAGTCAGATTTAACTTTTCCCTTTTCTTATATGGAAAGATATTAATATGCTGCAATTACTTAGATCTGAGTTAGAAACGATGATATCTTAACTTAAGAGCCAATTAAAATTTGGTAGGAGAAAAGAAATAAAAGAAAGAGGGAAAGACTGTGAAAACAGATCAAACAATCAGAATAAGGGACCAAAAAATACAAACAAAGAGGGAAAGACTGTGAAAACAGATCAAAAAATCAGAAGACTGGAAGAGAAAAAAAAAGATCAAACAATCAGAATAAGGGACAAAAAAGATCAAACAACCAGAATAAGGGACCTAAGAAATACAAACAAAAGAAATACAAACAAAGAGGGAAAGACTGTGAAAACAGATCAAAAAATCAGAAGACTTGAAGAGAAAAAAAAAGATCAAACAATCAGAATAAGGGACAAAAAAGATCAAACAATCAGAATAAGGGACCTAAGAAATACAAACAAAAGAAATACAAACAAAGAGGGAAAGACTGTGAAAACAGATCAAACAATCAGAAGAAGGGAAGAGAAAAAAGAAAAGAAAGAAATAAAGAGATTTCCAAATAAAAGGAAAGAAAAAAGGAAATATATGGTGAGGGAGAGAGATTTAGAAACAACCTATAGAAAATCTTCGGAGAACACAAAATCGGGTAATTAGACTGTTGAACAGAGTTCCAATACAATGGTTGTAAATAACCAAGGGAAAAGATTAATTAGGCGATTGAACAGAGTTAAAGGAATTAGATATGAGAATAGAATTAGAAAAGAATTAGAATTAAAAGGAAAATTAGATCGAACTAAAATGGCTCGGTTAATATATTTTAAGGAAGAAAAGAAAATTAGAATAGATTGGAAAAAAATTCGGTTAATTGCATATACATTTTTTTAGGAAAGAAATGAAAATGAGATTGGATTGAAAATGGCTATATAGATATATATATATATATATATGATGATTCATGATATTTTAGGAAAGAAAATAAAAGAAAGTCATAATGATATTTTTAAGAAAGAAAAGAAAATCAAATTCCATAACAGAGGAGATGACTGAGTGAAGGAGGTAAGCGGAAAATATGAGAAAATTATTATAATTTGTACCCATTAAATATAATATTATTGGATTGAATGATAAGTAACATGAAGTTTATTACCCAATACAATTTAGAAATAATGAAAATATGGAATTCGATTTTTTTTACTGAGGTCGTTTTAGAGCTGTATTTCACATTGTTAGTTGGATTATTAATTAAAATGTGAAATGCTAACGAAAG
>NW_019269139.1:0-3867 GCF_002738365.1 Cucurbita moschata
TTTTTTTTTTTCATTTTAGATGATGCATAAATATATGAGACCGTGTGACGAGCATTTCATCTAGTTTTAATTTTCGCTCAATTCTTTTTATCTCATGTTTTTAAATATGATGAAGGTTTTGAAAGATTAGGTGTACTTGAGATATATATATATATTAATATAAACTTTAATTTGTTGCCAAATGTCATGTATGTATTTGTAGCCTATACAAATTATAATTCTCACATTGTCAAACTAGTGATTCAAAATTAGAAGGAAAAAAGTATGGCTATAGTAAATTTTTTGCAACTTTCTCATTTTGAATTTTTTTTCTAGTTTTGTAGTAGAGACATGGTCTTTCACAATTATTTTGTATTTCTTATAATTTTTTTTTAACAATAATGTTGTTTCCATAATTCTAGAGTATTAACTTTTGAACTAATAATTTATTCAAGTTTTGTTTTCTAAAATTTTTAGGCACTTTTTCTGTTCTCATTTTTGAAGATTTCTATCTACAAAATCTATGTTAATTTTTCTGTTTTTGTATTATGGATTTTAATAGAGGGACTTGAAATTGTTGGTAGTCATTAATTCTTTGATCTTGTGTAGGAAACTTCTTACGTTCACAATTGCAATCAATCTTGAGAACTGCAATTTATAGAACAATGGGTTGCACTCTAAGGAAAGATAAGTTTATAATTTTATTGATAATTTCATAACTTTTGCAAACAAAGGAATTAAAGTTGAACCAAAATTAAGGGTCACAACAACAAATTATGTTTGTTGGGTTTGGAATACATACTCCATGTTGAAATCCTCTTCTAGAACATAACTGTATGCATTTATCATTTTCAGCGTCGCTGTCGTTTCCGCAAACTTCAATACAAGTTAATGGAATTGAAGTTCCCATCTTCACCTCTGTATCTGCATCAATTGAATTAAACAAAAATTTAGGGCCTCATCGAATTGAAAGAGAGAAAGAGAGGGAGTAGGGGAACAATTAGAGATAATAGAGAGGGTACCAGAGCAAACTAAAAGCCAAAGCATGGCCATTGTAGCGACAGAAATCAAGAGAAACTTCGGCATCTTCATCCTTAACTTCAAAAACTATATGTTCAATTTTCTTCGACCGTGTTATTTTAGGGTTTGAAAATAGCTTTTGTAATAACCCAAAAAAAATATATATATATATATAAACAAGAAAGATTAGGTTCCTTAAAGAAAACAACCTTACCCATTTCTTTAGGCTAACCTATATGTCCCTTTCTCCGATTATCTTTCCTAAGCAAACCCGTTAAGCCATAATATTACAGTTATTGCACAACTAAACAGAAAAACAAATAGGTCACATGTGTAAAAGTAAAAAAAATAATAAATAAATAAATAAAGAGGAAAATGGCTATTTACGTGAAAATAAATGTCTTAAATTTGTTAAGGTATATATTAAATATTTCTTCTCTTTTATACTAATTTCATTCTTAGGACTATCAAATCTAATTATCTAATTATATCTTAGATTTTTCATATATGGGTGCAATTATTTAGTTTGAGTTAGAAACTAAATGCTTAACCATTTTACCATACTTCCAGCAAATTATTAGTCAAAGAATCCATTGAAAATTGTACGATAATATATGTGAACATAATTAAATTGCTAATAGAATTTAAAGAAGAAAAAACAGAACATAATTAAATTGCCAATAGGATTAAAAGGAAAAAAAAGAATAGAGAGATAAGAGAGACAGGCAGATTTGTAAGTAACCATCAATTAAAAATCAAGAAATTTTTTCTTTTAGATTTTCATGCTAAAGTAAATCAAGTAGTATTGATCAAGCGACTGAAACAAAAAAGAAGAAGTAAAAAAACGACAATCAATCATACAAGGGTGTCTTTCCTTTACCTGAAAAAGAAACTGCACCCAAACTTTGAGTATTTTAAGAAATACTCAATGAGTGACTCCACTATTGGGTTCAGGGAAGACAATCACATGCAACATATGACTTGTTTGCTAGGTTAAAACAAATGTCACACAATACTATCCCACTACCACAAGAGTGCCACTGTGACAAGTGGTATCAGAGCTGAGGCAGCTCTTGAAAAATAATACAAAATCATGTTTGCTGCAAAATAACTGAACAAGTCTCAGGCTGACTAATTAGCTGAAATTAAAGAAAAGTTACTTTGAATGAGTGAAGCTCCTGAAGCAATGAGTCATTTAGAATCTCCCATGAATGAGATTGCTGCTAAAACCAACATGATCGATGAGATGGCAGGTTGCCTTAAGGCAATGTCGGTCAGCGAATTAATGTCTAGGGTCGAGGCCCTAAAAGAAAAGACTACAATTGCTAGTGGCTTCAAGTGCAGGGATAGCTCGATGGACTCTGGTGCCCGAATAGAAGAACACGTCGTCGGCTTGACAATGTCCAATGAGCGATCGTTCAGATGGTCTTAATTGTTTGAATATTTGAGAACAACTCTCGAAATGCTAAGGACGAAAGTGGTAGATCTAAGTGCTAGATTAAACCTGGCCATGAGAGCAGTGGGTAACCAATCCCCAACTAGGGTGTAGTACAATTTAACAAGATAAAAGTCTCAGAGTCAAATCCCTTCTAAAGGGTTTGAGTTGTCAAGCCTCTATAGAACTTTGTCTTTGACCTTGAACAGTACTTTCAAGCCACAAATACCGTGACAAAAGGAGTGAAGGTCACGTTGGCTACAATGCATCATGCCGAAAAAAGCATGGCTATAGTAAAAATTTTGCAACTTTCTCATTTTGAATTTTTTTTTTCCAAGTTTTGTAGTAGAGATAGGGTGTTTCACAATTGTTTTGTATTTCGTACAATTTTTTTAAACAATAATGTTGTTTCAAGAATTTTAGAGTACTAGCTTTTGAACTAAAAATTTCTTACAGTTTAGTTTTCCAAAATTTTTAGGCACTTTTTGGGTTCTCCTTCTTGAAGATTTCTATCTACTTAATTTATGTTAATTTGTCAAAATATTCGGACTATTAGCTATAAACAAAGCAAAACAAAGAAAAATTATGCAAGAAACTCTTCGGCTTGTTTTTGTAACATAGATTTGAATAGAGGGACTCGAAATTGTTGGAAGTCATGAATTCTTTAATCTTGTGTAGGAAACTTATGGTGTTCACAATTGCAATCAATCTTGAGAACGGCAAATTATAGAACAATGCATTGCATTCGAAGGAAAGACAAGTTTATAATTTTATTGATAAATTCATATCTTTTGCAAAATAAAGGAATTAAAGTTGAACCAAAATTAAGGGTTACAACAACAAATTACGTTGGTTGGGTTTGGAATGCATCGTCCTTGTTCAAATCCTTTAAAAGAACACGATTCTATGCATTTTTCGTTTTCAGCGTCGCTGTCGTTTCCGCAAAGTCCAATACAAGTTAATGGAGGTGAAATTCCCTCCCTCGCCTCTGTATCTGCATCAATCGAAATAAACAAAAATTTAGTGTCTCCTAAATTTGAAAGAGAGAAAGAGAGAGAGAAGGGGAACAATTAGAGGTAATAGAGAGGCTACGAGAGCAAATTAAAAGCGAAAGCATGGCCATTGCAGCGACAGAAATCAAGATAAACTTCTGCATCTTCATCCTTAACTTCAAAAACTATATGTTTAATTTTCTTCCACAGAGTGATTTTAGCTTTTGAAAACGGCTTTATATAATACTGTTATTAACTTCCAATTATTTTCTATCATTAAGAGCAAATACCTTCATTTCTTTCCATGCATATTAATATTAATTCTACATTCATAGGTTTTCCTTATAAACACAAATGAGAGTTATTCGAGGATATAAATGCTAATAAATGCTAATATTTGTGAAGTAATATGGGATACTATGGAAAATAACTCACCTTATA